>NW_017704492.1:0-1247 GCF_001879085.1 Nicotiana attenuata | reverse complement strand
ACCGCATCTGCGGTTCTTGGACTGCAGAAGCGGGACCGCAGATGCGGTCAAAAGCTCGCAGAAGCGGAAGGGGCCAGGTCCAAGGAAAACCGCAGAAGCGGTTCCGCTTAAGCGGCCCCCAGACCGCAGAAACGGCCAGTTCCCTCATGCCCAAAACCGCAGAAGCGGTTAAATAGTCGCAGAAGCGACATCCGCAGAAGCGGAAATTGCACCGCCGAAGCGGAACACCTGGAGGCAGTAAGGTTGTTTTAAATCGTGAATGGAGTCATTTCTCTCATTTGGTTCATGGCTTGGGGCGATTTGGGGAGCTCCAAAGAGTGGAACTTCGTCATCTATATAAAGGTAAGTTATCCCCATCACTTTTGAGTTAAATACATCAATTATGTATGGAGTTAAGCATGACAATTAGTGTAAAGATGGAGGTTTTTTGGTGGAAACCTAGAAAATGATATTCTTGGAATTTAGCCACGATTTTGAGTATGGAATTAGGATAAAAATATATATTTGAGTTTCTGAGGTCATGGGTAACCTTTGTCTTCGAGAAATTTTGGATTTCGGGCACCTAGGCCCGAGGGCATTTTGGTCATTTCACTAAGCGGAGTTGGATCTGTATAATTTGAATTTCTAACAAGTATTTGAGCATGTTCTCATTAGTTTGTCGTTAATTGGCTAGTTTGGTGCATTGTGCGTCGGTTCAAGCCTTACGGAGAATGTAGAATGCCGGTTATGAGTCTTCGGGGCGAGGTGAGTCTCCTTTCTAATCTTGTGAGGGGTAATTTACCCCATAGGTGAGTTTAATTGGTTATGTGCTCCTATTTGTGGGGGCTACGTACGCACGAGGTGACGAGAGTCCGTGCGTATCTACTAGTATGCTATTGTCCGGGTAGTCTAGGACCCAAAAGCATGAATACGTGGATTAATTATAAACTCTTTGATAGCTTAAATCGACTTATATCACATGGAATTTGTAAATTAATTTCTAAAGGGATTTAACCTTACTTCTTAAAACTTGTTAAAAGAAAGCTGGATATATTTTGATAAACACTCCCTGATAAATCCTTACTTGATTGATTGAGCATGTATCTCTATGTGTACCTGCATCGCATGTATGATTCGCGAGCAGGATATGTGTTTATTTTGGAACGGGCCGAACGCCTCGGCAGAAAATAGACGCATCTATAGGCGCGCCGTCGACCCTCGGCAAGTGCACATTTACTTTCTGTTGGATCGGGCTGTCGCCTCGGTAT
>NW_017704491.1:0-1247 GCF_001879085.1 Nicotiana attenuata | reverse complement strand
ATGCGTACATGTTTTTCCATCGGGGGCTTGACTAATCTATATGGACATAAGGTTCATCAACTCCATGAATGCTGCTGGGCTATTGGTCAACCCAAATGACATGACCAGGAACTCATAATGCCCGTACCGAGTGCGGAATGCTGTCTTAGGGACATCGGATGCCCTAATCCTCAGCTGGTGGTAGCCAGATCTCAAGTCTATCTTTGAAAACACCTTTTTACCCTGAAGCTGGTCAAACAAATCATCAATCCTCGGCAGTGGATACTTGTTCTTAATCGTCACTTTGTTCAATTGGTGGTAATCAATGCACATCCTCATCTAACCATCCTTTTTCTTCACAAATAACACCGGCGTACCTTAAGGCGAAACGCTGGGTCTGATGAAACCCTTCTCGAGCAAATCCTGCAACTGATCCTTTAACTCTTTCAACTCTGGCGGGCCATGCGATACGGCAGAATGGAAATGGGCTGAGTGCCCTGAGCCAGGTCAATACAAAAATCAATATCCCTGTCGGGCGGCATACCCGGCAGGTCTGAAGGGAAAACCTCGGGGAACTCCCGAACAATAGGAACAGAATCAATAGAAGGGACCTCTGCGCTGGAATCGTGAACATACGCCAGATAAGCTAAACACCCCTTCTCGACCATGCGTCGAGCCTTCACATATGAGATAACACTGCAAGTGGCATGGCCTGGGGTCCCTCGCCACTCCAAACGGGGCAAATCTGGTAAAGCCAAGGTCACGGTCTTGGCGTGACAATCCAAGATAGCATGATATGGGGACAACCAATCCATCCCTAATATAACATCGAAATCTACCATGTCTAAGAGCAATAAATCAACATGGGTCTCAAGACCCTCAAACACTACCACACAGGAACGATGAACTCGGTTGACCACTATAGAATCACCCACTGGTGTAGATACATAAACAGGAATACCCAAAGCATCACTAGGCATAGCCAGGTGGGGTGCAAAATAGGACGACACATATGAATACGTAGACCCAGGGTCAAATAGCACTGAAGCATCCCTATCACAGACCAGAATAGTAACTGTAATGATTGCATCTGAAGACTCAGCCTCTGGCCTGGCTGGAAGAGCTTAACACCGGGGCTGGGCCCCACCTCCCTGAACCATATCTCTGGGACGATCGGCTGCTGGCTGGCCTCTACCTCTGGCGGTCCGAGCTCCACCTCTATGATCTCTACCTCCACCTCTATGGCCTCTACCCCCGCCTCTAGCTGG
>NW_017704490.1:0-1247 GCF_001879085.1 Nicotiana attenuata | reverse complement strand
TCAATTCTCGGTTACGTCTGTTTCCGGAAAGCTTAAGTCGAAATGGAGTGGCCGTTTGAAGTGGTACTTGTGACTCCGTTGCGCAGTTGACTTGAAAACAAAATGGGAGATCTTCAGAGTTAATGGGCACAGAGTCAAACACTATCGTGGCAAGATTGATGATAGCCACGTGGTGGCAATGATCTATCTAAAGTGATTTGATGGTAACCTGCGTCGTGCCGCGATGTTAAATTAGGAGCTTCTTGGGAGGCAACCCATGTGTCTTTCTTTTTGTTTTTCTTTGATTTTCTTTTTAGTGTAAGAGTTGCTTTTGGACTAACTGGTGGTAAGATGTGTGTAGGGTTGTTTTGATGCAGTGCAGGACCAACTTGGAAAAATGTAGCATTCTCTGAAGTTGTCACTGCAGTCGCATTGCATTTTCTGAGGCCGCAATGGCCTTAGTGCGGGGGCAAAAATTTTATTGTGGTCCGCAGTGTTGAAAAGTTAAAAATGGGGGTTCTCTGAAGTTGTCACCGCGGCCGCATTGCATTTTGTGCGGTCCGCGGTGCCCTACCGTGACTGCAGAGCATTTTCTGCGGTCCGCAGTGACTCCTTCCCCAGTGCTTCTTGTGGTTAAGCACCGCGGTCCGCGGTGCATTTTATGCGACCGCGGTGGGTAGGTGTCGTGGGTCCTAGGTCCTTTTTCTATAAATAGGACCTCAGGCCCTCATTTACCCTTTTCGCTCTTTTGCTCTCTAAATAGTAAAAATCACTGTTCATCCTAGCCCTAAGCACAAATTCAAACATTGTCTCTCAATCATCTGTGTGCATCCCATCTTTGGTACTTCAATTCCTTCCCTAGTCTTTAATTTTGTTTTATTTTATTTTAATTTGTTAGTTTCTTCTTCTTTTTCTTCCTTTTCTTTCAATTTGTAGCGTAGGGTTTCATAATATTGTTTGGATTAGGTTTAATTAGTTAAAAATGATGATTAACTACCTAGGGGATTGATAATATGTGAATTAAGGCTAAAAATGAAGAAAATATTGAAACCCAAGGTTGGTATTGCTGAGTGATGCTTACCGCGACTGTAGTGGATTTTCCGCGGTGCCTTACCGCGGCCGCAGACTATTTCTTTCGGTTCGCGGTACCCTGATTCAGAGAGTGGGTATTCTGAACCCCACCTCACCGCGGCCGCAGTGCCATTTTGTGCGGTCCGCAGTGGTTCCTTTGCGGCCGCCCTGCTTTTTATGCGGTCCGTAGTAAGCTC
>NW_017704489.1:0-1248 GCF_001879085.1 Nicotiana attenuata | reverse complement strand
AGATTTAGAATAAAGTTTAAAGAAAAATTGCAAAAAATAGTCTTGTTGCACTCTTAATTGTTAATTGTTGCGTTTTATTTCTAAATAGAGTTTTAAGTAATTTTAGGAGTTTAAAATAGTTTAATTGAGTCTTTGTTCTGTTTTAGCATTTTTTATAAAATTAAGAAAAAATAAATAAATACAAAAATACAAAAAAAATATACAAAATAAAATACAAAAGAAAAGGCAAAGAAGGCTGCCAAAATTGGGCCCAAATGGCTGAGCCCAAATAAAGTAGGCACCAACCCGTTCAAATTTGGCCCAGTCTCACCCGGTCCAGTCCCCAGATCACCTGAAACGACGTCGTTTGGTCTTGTTCAATCAGGACCGTCGAGGTTCCTTGATCGGACGGTCCTGAAGCCTACGACATTTAATATATAAATGTCTGAATATAACCACCCCCCCCAGAACCCCCTACCTCACCATCTCTCCCAGACCCCTGTAATTTCCGGCGTAACGCCGCCTAGAGCCACCGTCCCTCCGCCGTCCGCCGCCGGCCGGAAATCGCCGCCGCCGGCGGCGAAGCTCCAAACCACCCAAAAAATACACCCCTTACTCCTCTCTTCCTCCTCTTTCCAATCCCCAAAACCACTTCCCTCGAATCATAGCCATATGCCTCGAATATTAGATCAAAATTTCCGGCCAAAACACAACCTTGTCCAAACCGGCCCAAATTTACACCCCACAGTCTCCATGACCTCCCCATCATTAATCCCTGACCAAAACCTTTCGAATCTTGCCATAACTCCTCGAATTTCAAATCTTAAAACCGGCAGAACCCTAGCTCAAAAATTTAGGAATTTTTGACCGTAATTTCCCTAATCATGTGGGTTCTTGTGAAAACACACGATTAGGGATGTTACGTGTCAAGAATCCTGGAGGATTCAAGCAACAGTGCCTAACCGAGTTCCTAATTCTATTAGGTATTCTGTTTTCCCTTCTTTTAATTCTGATTTTATTCTTGTTTCTTTTGTTTTATGTTTTGCTTATCTTTTTTGATTCAGTATGTGTTCTAGCAATTTTAATAATTAGTGTATATATTTGACTGTCAACGCATGATTTTAGCCTTTAATTCAATAGTTCGATTCTTGAACGTGTGTTAGCCTGTCTCGATAATTCTTTGCAATTCGATTTTGCTTTCATTTTAATCTTAGTTAATTGTTGTTTCAACCCTGTTCAGATACTGTTTGGTTTGATTAAATCACTGGT
>NW_017704488.1:0-1248 GCF_001879085.1 Nicotiana attenuata | reverse complement strand
AAAATCCGAAAAACCAAATTCCGAACGGACCGATTATTTCGGTATTTGGTTTCGGTTTTTCGGTATTTCGGTCTAATTCGGTACTAAATTTTCGGTATTTCGGTATTTCGGTTCGGGACTCGGTATTAGAATTCTGAAATTTCGGTATTTCGGTTATACCGAAATATCGATTTTTAAAAAGACCAAAAAACCCAGCCCACTGCCCATCGCCCCAGCCCAACGCCCAAGCCCACCCTTCTTTATTTAATTTCCAGCCCAAGCCCACCCTTCTTTATTAGCTGGTTACTAAATACTAACTTAGTTACTTAGGGCATTAGGTTTAGGCTAAAGAGTAAAGACAATTTCATTTGCTCAGCAGACTGCTGCTAGCGCTAGGCGATTTAGCGTCGGCGATTTGGATTTTGGGGCGATTTTCGACTTCGCACTTCGCAGCTCCGACTCCTCACTCCCCAGTCCTCACTCACGCTGCTGTTGCGAGTTGCGACTTGTGAACTTGCGATAATTTCAATTTTCAAAGGTATGTTTCTACTTTCTAGCGATTTCTATTTTCTAGCGATGGAAATGAATTTGATGAAGATTTCTAGCGATTTATTGATTTCTTCTGTTGAGTACTATTTGTTTCAAGTATTCTGTTTCTACTTTTATTCTGTTTCAACAAAAGGATGTATGTATGATGTATCAATTGAGGGTCTTTTTGTTTTAGAAATAAAATTCATTTTCGTTATTATATTAACTATGCGAACATGATTTGACTGTGCAAACTGACTAGGTGCTCGTTTGCATCCTAAAAGTTGCTTATGAAATACTCCCAGCCCACTCTCTCTTTGAACTGTCTTCTCACATTAGGGTTGTGAGGCAGGAGATCTCTATCAACAAAACTTCGCTCAAGAATTAATTTTCTCTTAGGCCACCATTCTCAGAACTTATGGTAGGCCACCTTACTCACGAACCGGTCTTGCCATGCTTCCGGGTTTCGTGTTCTCTCTACTCCTCCCACTTGGGGCTCAACCCTTCCTTCTCCTTCTTTTTCTACTGGACCCTCACCGGAGAGTGAAGCTGTAGGAGAGGTGGAGTATTCTTTGTCACTGCCTGCAGCTGAGCCCTCAGACGACTCAGAAGATACATGCACTGGTGCTCGGGCAGTAGGAGATCCCTGAGGAGTAGGCTCATCTGTCAGTCTAAACCTCTCCGGGAAGCCATCTATATACTCCAGGACAGAGTCAGAATCAGATGCCTCCCGGGAAGGCT
>NW_017704487.1:0-1248 GCF_001879085.1 Nicotiana attenuata | reverse complement strand
TCACTCATTTTGAAACTATTGAAAGTTGATTTTAAAAGGTTTTACTAAAACTGAGCTTGATTTACGAAGTAATGATTTCTGTACTTTTTTGGAAATGTACGGTATTTGCTGTAGCGTTATGACGTGGCTTACGTATTTTCTTACTGCTCCGCTTTCATTTACTTTTACTAATTACTGAGTTGGCGTACTCACATTACTCCCTGCACCTTGTGTGCAGATTCAGGTATTATTTTGAACTCGGTAGCGGGTGTTGGCTGCTCAGTGACAGAGCCATCGGAGGTAGCGAGGTAGCTGCCCGGCGTTCGCAGCACTACTTTTCTCCCTCTTGTCTTCCTTAGACTGTATTTAGTACATTTTTAGACTCTTAGCTGTATTCAGACCTATAATTAAAACCTTGTTTACCTTGAAAATGGTAATTACAATTAAAATTAATTTTGTGGTTCTAAAAATACGTGATTTATTTTAATGCTAGTTGATTAGCGATAGATGCTAAGTGTGAGTCAGGAAAATGAGATTAGGGTTTGAGGGCAGTAGGTTATGCAAATCGAATGGCCGTGAATCGAGGCCTCGAGCTAGCCCACGCCGGGCCTCGGGGTCGAGTTAGAGTGTCATACTGAGGATGGTCGATGAAGAACTAACAGTTCTAAGGACCTTAAAGATGACTCTTTATGATCAAAGATGAGTAATAAATGAAGAACAATCAATAAAACACAATAAATGTAAGCAATAAAATCAAGGGAGCGACAGTAGAATGTGTTTAAGTTAAGGAGCAAAGAATGTTCTTGTTTTTGTATTGAATATCATCTGTCTTACAAAATGATAAGGGTCCCCTTTATATAGGAGGGGGAATCCCAACATAGTACAGGTGCATTTATTACAAAGATATGCAGCTAGTACAATCATTTAATATCACGGTACTGACTTGTACTAGTCCAGTAGACCTGATCTGCTCTAGTCACGTGCCTTGGGAATTTCCCGCTTGTTCATCATAGCCACCGATTTGCACTGCCCCGAGATCGAACATAGGGAACCCTCGGGTCGAACCTCGAACTGTGCCTCGAGCCTTCTGGAGATGGGCTATGGAGTATCATAATATCCTAAAATCGGACTCTCCAATTTTAGTCGTACAAAAACCTTCATAAATTATCACTGTAATTTTGGTAGCGTACAAATAGCACTACGTATTATAGATGATGGCTAAAGTTGTTTTTAGTAAGAAGAATAACAGAAAGATATTACTCCATGCAC
>NW_017704486.1:0-1248 GCF_001879085.1 Nicotiana attenuata | reverse complement strand
ATTCTTTTTGGGCTCCACTAAAGTATTAGCTAGCCAATTAGGATATTTTACCTCACGGATAGACCCGATTTTTAAGAGCTTTTGTACTTCATCTTGATTTACCTGGTTTTCGAAGGATCCTTGCTTCCTTTCTTCTATTTGACAAGCGGATACGTCGGATCTTCATTCAGCTTATGGGTCATCACCTCCAGTGGTATACCTGTCATATCTGAATGGGACCAAGCAAAGCAATCTGCGTTAGCTTTTAAAAACTCAATTAACTTACTTTTCATCTCCAGGCTGAGGTTGGTTCCGAAGTAGACTTTTCTGTATAGCCAATGCACAAACAACACCACCACTTCCAATTCCTCTATTGTTGTTTTGATGTTTTCATTCTCTTCTGGTTCTTGAATAGTATTAGGCCTTGAGTCTACATCCTTTTGTCCATCTACAATTGAGGTTTGTGTTGCTAAACCCTCAACTGAATTCTGTAATTGCTATTTTTCACATGCAACGTCATTTTTTACGCTTGAATCTGGTACTGAATTAATGCTTCGGGAAGGCTTTTGATCACCACAGATTTGTCTTGTTCCCATTGTGAAGGAAACTTGATTACTTGATGTAAGGTAGATGGAACAACATCCATCTCGTGAATCCAAGGTCTGCCAAGAATCATATTGTACGCCATGTCCATATCAATTACTTGAAATTTAGTATCTTTGACTACTCCTTCTACGAATGTGGTGAATATTATCTCCCCTTTTGTAACAACGCTCGAGTTATCAAAACCAGACAAGGTACGTGCTTTGGATACCAATTTACCATCGGCTTGCATCTCGTTTACCACTCTTAACAGAATGATATTTACAAAGCTACATGGATCAATCAAAACTTGTTTTACGTTAGTATCATGTACAAGTAAAGATATTACCAGTGAATCATTGTGTGGGATCAACACGCCATCTGCGTCTGCATCATCAAATGTTATACTATCTTCTTCTAAAACTTGGCAAACTCGCTTCCCATGGGTAACCGTGATTTTTGACACTTTTTTTGCTGCCATATATGTTACGCCGTTGAACTCCTCTCCTCCGCTTATGACATTAACTATTCTTTTTAGTGATGGAGGTTTTGGTGGCTCCTGCCTATTCTTTATATATTGCTTGCTTACCTTTCTCACTAAACAATTCGGTCAAGTAACCTTGCTTTAATAAATGCTCAACATCACCTTGTAGCAATCTGCAATCCGCTGTTTTGTGGCCGTGATCA
>NW_017704485.1:0-1248 GCF_001879085.1 Nicotiana attenuata | reverse complement strand
TCCCGGTGTTGATTTTACTGCGTAATTGACTAAAACCTGCTTGATGCTATCGTGATTTGGGCTGATTGCCATGTTTTGGGCTTCGTGCCGATTATTTAAATCCTTTAGGGATTATTGTCACTGTTTTCATGACACTTAGCATATTAAATGATTTCAATCCTGAGTTAAACCCTGTTTTGAAATGTGCAGTCATGTTGTTAAAGTTTAAAGACTTAAATTCCATTTTTCTGATGTTTTGAGTTAAAAGCTATTACTTGACATTGCCCGAGTGGCTCATTTGCATGTTCTGGACTGAGGATGGATCGGGCTGCATGCCGCAGCGATACTATGATGATATTGCGCTTGGGCTGTAGGAGCCCCTCCGGAGTCTGAACCCCCACAGTGAGCGCGGGTACCCAAATGGATCGGGCTGCGCGCCGCAGCGGTCATGTGCATTGCATTGCATTCATGCATTGGTTCCTGTTTGTACTACGTGACATGAGATTCAGCACTCTCATTTCATTGGCATTCATGCTACATCTTGCACTGCTTACCAGACGCCCTGTGTTAATTGTTAGTGGAGTGCTGTGCCCGAGGGACTGACTTATGTGCAGACTTGCACTATCTGATTACGCATTCATTTGCTTGACTGTTGGAAAAGGATATTTTCAAAAGAGGTTTTTAAACTGAGCCAGATATTTTCTAAAGGATTTTTTTCACGGTTTTACTATTTTTCTCAAAGGGTTGTACTGTCCTATATAGCATGATGGAGTGCTCTTACGTGATTTCTTGTCTCTCAGTTATTATTTACTCTTATTACCACTGAGTTGGAAGTACTCACTTTACCTCCTGCACCTCGCGTGCAGTTGCAGGTATTGCTCCACCCGGTAGCGGGTGATTAGCGGACTGAAGGTAATACTAATGTAGCTGAGCAAGGTGACCGCCAGCGTTCGCGGCACTGGATGTTGTTCTTTTGTTTTCCAGTAAGTTTTACTTGTATATATTTATTGGCCTATAGTTGTGTTAAGGTTTCCTTAGATGCTCGTGACTTGTGACCACCCCGGGTCGGGTAGTAATTAACAGTTTGCAATGCCATTAAGTTGTATCTTCTATTCATTTATGTTTAATAATTGTTAGTGAAAGGTATTTGGGTTAGCAATCACGCAAAACTTCAGCATTTAAGTAGCCGGGCCTGAAGTTCAGCTCTAGAGCTGAACTTTTTGTTTTGTAACCGGGAGCTGAAGTTTTTATTTTATAACTGACGAACTT
>NW_017704484.1:0-1248 GCF_001879085.1 Nicotiana attenuata | reverse complement strand
AAGGCTATATAAAGAGAGAATGAAGAGGCTTCACGATCAGAACATCATTGAACGAAATTTCAAACCTGGAGACAGGGTACTGCTTTATAACTCAAGACTGCGGTTATTCCCAGGTAAGCTAAAGTCAAGGTGGTCTGGACCATTTCGTGTGGTTGAGGTGTTTCCATCCGGAGCTGTGGAAGTTTCTACTGAAGATGACTCTCGTACATTTAGAGTCAATGGTCAGCGGTTGAAATTGTATGTGGGTATGAACGAGCCTAATAAGATAACCGAGCTACATTTGAATGAACCTCAGAAATCGAGCGAACCGTGATCTCGCTCATATGAGTCGTGCCGCGACGTTAAATCAGGCGCTACGTGGGAGGCAACCCATGACATTGTTGTAATTGTAACCATTAAAAAAAAAAAAGGGGTTTGTTGGGCGTTAGAATCAGAACGCTCCATTTTTCTCCTCTCTTCAACTCAAGTAAGTTCTTCTTCTCTCTTTCTATTTCTTTATTTTCTAAGTAGTGTAATTTGTTAATATTGTAGTTGTAGTTGAACCCTAGTTAGGATTAGTATAGTAATTTCAATTTTTTTTGCTTTCTTGTATGATTACTATGGTTATTGTTGTTGTAGTTGATGTTTGGGGGGTTGTTGGTGCCACATTAGTTGGGGTCTCCATTATAATATAATTGTGAAATTGTTTTGGTGGTTTGGAGACCTAAACTAGTTTTATGGGGTATAATGGTATTGGGTCATGTGTTGCCCAAGAATGGTGGTACTATGTTGTCTATTTTTGGGGGTGTTCTAAGCCCGACTTAGGTTTGGGGTGTTGTACAGGATGGTTGTTGTTGTATGGTGACTTGTTTTAAAAGATAATTGTGTTGTAGTTTTGTTAGCATAGGTGCTAATTGTTGGAGAATGGTGTTTGTCTTTTGGTGATGTTGTATATAAGGGATAATATTGAATGGAATAAGTGTGGGGTGTATATTGCCAGATGTGGTACGAAAAAGGTGGAGCTGTTGTTGAGTTTGTTATAGCTGGTGTCATTGGGTGGTGAAGTCTGAGTAACCATCTTATTGGCATTAGCTACTGCAATTGGTTGATGGTTTGTTCACTGTTTTCAGGATTAATGGCTCCCAAAAGGCACAGGCGCTCTGGCGGTCTTTCCCACCGACCTGCTTATGATGAATCTAGATTCCAATCGGAACAGGCTGAGGATGACTTCCGTGCCAAAGCTAATAAAACGTTCATTCAGGAAATCCC
>NW_017704483.1:0-1248 GCF_001879085.1 Nicotiana attenuata | reverse complement strand
AAAATCCTCACAAGCCCCTCGGGAAATAGTAAAACAGTATTTCTCAGCCCAAACATCATATAAAAATATCATTTAAGTCTCAAAACTGAGTAAAAATGGCTGAGTAGTAAAACAGTGGAAAATAACATGACTGAGTTCTAGTAAGTCAAAACTGTGAGGAAATATCAATAAAAACCCCCCGAAGGGTTCAAATAGTTGGCACGAAGCTCAAATATGGCATTCAGCCAAATCATAATGATAGCAAATAAGTTTCAGTCAAATACGCGATAAAATCATCTACCGGGACAGAGCAAGTCACAATCCCCAGTAGTGTACGACCCCACGCTCGTCAACAAGCGTGTGTCTCACCTCAACATAGCACTACGATGTGCAATCCGGGGTTTCAAACCCTCAGAACATCATTTACAATCATTACTCACCTCGAACCGGCTAAATCTCTAGCTCGAGCCTTTGCCCCTCGAATCGGCCTCCACGCGCGTCGAATCTATCCAAAATCAGAACGAGAACGTACAAAATATGCTAAGAGAACAAAGCCCAAGACGAAAACAATCAAAGTAAAGGGCAACAAACTACCCAAAATTAACCAAAACCCGACCCCCGGGCCCACGTCTCAAAATTCAGAAATTTTCACACCAACGGATTTCTTATCTACCCATTAGTTCATACATATGAAGAATACTAAAATCGGAGTCCAAATGACCCCTCAAATCCCCATCTAAAGGCCTCTTAAACTCAAGCCCTAATCCTCCATTTTAGCCCTTTAATTCCTCTAATTACAGCCCTAAATTAATGAAATACTACCATAGAATTGTGTTTTAGGTCCAAAATCCTTACCTTAATGAAGTTCCCTTGAAATCCCTCTTCCAAATCGTCCAAAAGCTCTCAAGCCGAAGTCAAAAATGGTGGAATATCTCAAACTCGCGTAATGAAATAACTTATATGTTCTGCCTAGTGCTTTTCGCATTTGCGGCACAATAGCCGCTTCTGCGGTACCGCATTTGCGATTATTTCTTCGCTTCTGTAGAAGTCACTTAACCAGCCAAAAATCGCATCTGCGACCGCATTTCCGCATCTGCGACATCGCAGATGCGGTTACCCTTACCACTTGTGCGGTCTCTACTCGCCTGACCTTTTTTCCGCTTCTGCGATAGCTCTTCTGCACGTGCAGCGCCGCACCTGCGGTCCCCGAACCGCAGTTGCGAAAATCCAGCAATAGCAAAACTTCAGCAGCTTCCAAACTTCAAAATG
>NW_017704482.1:0-1248 GCF_001879085.1 Nicotiana attenuata | reverse complement strand
AT
This sequence comes from Nicotiana attenuata, assembly GCF_001879085.1. Classification (NCBI taxonomy): domain Eukaryota; kingdom Viridiplantae; phylum Streptophyta; class Magnoliopsida; order Solanales; family Solanaceae; genus Nicotiana; species Nicotiana attenuata. The sequence continues at coordinate 1,246 of NW_017704482.1, read as the reverse complement.
TTTTATATTTTTAGTTTTACTAGTTAATTAATATTACTAAATAAGAGAAAATAACAAAAATAGCCTTTTTACAATTTTAAATTTTACATTTTGATTAGGAATTAGTTAATTAGTCTCACCTTAGATTTGATTTGGGTCTTATTTTAGGAGAAGTTATTTTACATAATAAAATCAGAAAATTCAAAAAGAAATAATAATAATAATAATAAGTAAAGTACAAATAAATAAAAAGGGATTAAAAGAAAATTGGAATGAAGAAAAATGAAAAGGAGGAAATCAGACTTTTGGGCTAAAATAATTTATTCCCCTCAGCCCAATTGAAAATCCGCCCAAACCAAGCCCAAAATCCGCACCCATACCCGGTCCAGCACCCATGCCTTTGAGACCAACGAAACGACGTAGTATAGGAGGAATACTACGTCGTTTTGAGTCAAGAAATAGCAAATTAATCTGGACCCTTCATCCTTCCCAATCCAACGGCCCTGAGTTGATCTTGGTTTTAAAATAAAATTGTCCGAACATTGTCTCAACCCTAGAGACAGACCCTCCTTCCTCGTACTCGTCGTTCCCCGCCGGCTCCGCCTTACGCCGCCGCCGGAAATCGCCTCACAGCGGCGGCCGGCGTCCAATGACGCCTAAATTTGCACCGTCTTCTCTCCTCGCCCCCCTCTTCCCAAATCCACCCTCATCTTACCTCAAACCCCAACCAAAACCCTCGAATCTGTAAAACCCTAGGCGCCGCCTCCGCCGCCCACGGCGGCGCCACCACCAAACGACCCCAGTTTTACACCATGTGTTCTCCCCAAGGCCTTCTTTCCAAATCCATGGCCATCTTCGTTTGAATCCCCCTACATATCCTCGAATTTTAAATCAAAAAACTCGGCCTAAACCCTAAAATGCTCCAAATCTCATCAAATTGATGTCACACGACCTCCTCACCTCCTTCATGACGAATCCATCATCAGTAGCACTTGAACTTCACCGGAGCTGATTGATTTTCAAATTTAAAAGGGGAGCAGAACCCTAGGGTTTTAGTGAGTAAGTTTTCTTTATTTTTCTCCATTATTCAGAGTAGCTTCTCCTTCATGCTTGTCGTTCTTTTCTGATTAGTTAATTTAGGGTTTGGTTTTGTTTGTTTTTCTCATCTTTTCTTATCAACTCGTCCGAAACAGTGTTTAAGTGTGTGAATTTGTCTTTTTATTTGTTTGCTTTTCTGTTAATCAATAGTAATAATCTGTCGTTTGCT
>NW_017704481.1:0-1248 GCF_001879085.1 Nicotiana attenuata | reverse complement strand
AATATTCAAAAGTGAGCTCTTGTGAAGGGTATTTACTAGGTAAAGTTGCAGCACCTAGCCCAAATTGTTGCTTTGGATTGCAAGATTTGGCTAAAGTGGCTGATGCCTCACAATAAGATCGTAAAACTATTTGTCAATGCTTCAAAGCTGCCATGCAAACATTCCCTATGGACTTCCAAAAAGCTAAACAACTTCCTCAGATTTGCCATTTCAAGAGTACTATACCAATTGAACCCAATGTTGATTGCTCAAAGTAAGCATTTCAATTCTCACCCCTTCAGCATGAGTACGATCATTGGACTTTTATTGCATAAATTTCATGGTCATATATAAAAGCGGATCTAGAGCAGGTCTGGCTTAGGTGATTAAAAGTAACTAATAAGTATCAAATGTTAAAAGTCACTTTAAGTGTTAAAGTTTATTTTATAAATAAATAATTACATGTTTGAATATATATAACTGGTGAAATTGATAGTAAACAGTTAATCTGTTTGCAAAAAAAGTATTCAAATGTTAGAATTGCCCATACAACTATGAAAGACTAACAATGGAAACAAAATAGAGATATCTTTTGTCTTTTATTAGAATGGCATTCTGGAGATATCAAAAGATATTCAAGATAAACTAATAAAAATTTTGATCAACCTAAAAGTGCTTCTTAAATGAAAGTCGTATAGTATTTATATTGAGAAATAGCCATTAGAAAAAATGATATTCCTATATATTTGAGAAGTGAAAGATGAAAAATCTCTTAGAAAATGCACTCAATCTTCAGTTTATATATTATCAATAGAGGTCTCCCCTTCGTGTTTATTACCTTTCTTTTATTTGGACTTCTATTCTATGTTGTTTTTATATTTTATCTTTATCTGACCTTTTATTCCTGGATATGATTTCAGGGTTTATTGAAGAAGAAGAAAAAAATCGAAAGGTAGAAAAAATGTATGCTGATGTTGATTTGCAATAGGAAAGATATTGTAATTTTTTTCCTGGAAGTTAGCTTATCAATGTTAAATGATGGACAATCCGTTAGTTATAAACTATGTTTGACCCTTTTATTCGAGCTCTTACTTTCTATGATAATTTCTTTTTATAGTTCTCGTTATATTTAATAATCAAAACATTTATAAATATTAGTAGAGAGAAAAACAACTCACTTTTAACAAACTTAAATGATAAAAACGCTTAAGTGTATATATATATATATATATATATATATATATATATATATATATATATATATATATA
>NW_017704480.1:0-1248 GCF_001879085.1 Nicotiana attenuata | reverse complement strand
CAACAACCTGGATGCTTCCCTTGCCTCGACACACCTTAGTAATCCCAAATCGGGAGTCCTCCTATACATGATTCCTCTGCTGTAAAAGAAGTGATTGGATAACCTTCACAGTGTGCGCTTCTGAGTAGTGTTTGCAAGTTTTGGATACTCTCCTGTTGACAAATATTTCTTAATGTCATGGAACCATGGCTTTCCGTCAGCTTCTTCCTCGACATGAGCACAGTAGGCGGGTTGATCCTAGATCTTTACTAGGATGGGATCAATGAAGTTCTTATCCGGATGTTGAATCATGGATGATAGAGTGGCCAATGCATCGGCGAACTCATTCTGTACTCTGGGAACATGTCGGAATTCTGTTTTTACAAATCTCTTCCTCAACTCTTGTACGTGATGCAAATATGGGAGTATCTTGGAGTTCATGGTTGCCCATTCTTCTCGGACCTGATGTGTGAGCAAATTTGAGTCTCCGATCACTAGTAACTCCTGAACGTTCATGTCAATGGCTAGTTTGAGCCCTAAGATACAGGCTTCGTACTCGGCCATGTTGTTGGTGCACGGGAACCTGAGTTTGGCGGATACCGGATAATGTTGGCCTGTCTCTGATACTAGAATTGCTCCTATGCCAACTCCCTTAAAGTTTGCTGCTCCATCGAAAAACATTCTCCACCCATCATATGATTCTGCAATGTCTTCTCCTATGAAAGAGACCTCCTCGTCAGGAAAATACATCTTTAGAGGCTCGTATTCTCCGCCCACGGGGTTTTCGGCAAGATGGTCAGCCAGTGCCTGTCCTTTGATCGCTTTCTGAGTCACGTAGACAATATCAAACTCACTCAGCAATATTTGCCATTTGGCCATTTTGCCCATGGGCATGGGCTTCTGAAAGATGTACTTTAGCGGATCCATCCTCGATATGAGATAGGTGGTGTAGGCACAGAAATAATGCCTCAACTTCTGAGCTACCCAAGTCAGAGCACAACACGTGCGTTCTAGTAGGGAATACCGGGCCTCGTACGGTGTGAACTTCTTACTGAGATAGTAGATGGCTTGCTCTTTTCTCCCTGTTTCATCATGTTATCCCAAAACACAACCAAATGCTCCATCCAGTACTGCAAGGTAGAGCAATAGCGGTCTACCTGGTTCGGGCGGAACCAGAACTGGCGGCGTTGACAGGTATTCCTTGATTCTGTCGAAGGCTTTCTGACAATCATCAGTCCATTTAGTGGCGGCGTCCTTCTTCAACATCTT
>NW_017704479.1:0-1248 GCF_001879085.1 Nicotiana attenuata | reverse complement strand
GTATACTTCTATCTAAATAATTGTAACCCCGGCTAGGATTTAGTTATTCCATTTGCCTTACAGGTCGTGACTCATCATTTAGTACGGGTTAGCGTTTTGCCTATCATCTAAAATCGTTAGTAAAATTTAACAATTCAAAAAATATAATTTAACATGGTGATACCTGACCGTGGGTTTTTCCTTAGAAGTAGTATCTCTTCAAATGAACTGCATTCCAATGTGAAGGAAGTACCTTCCCGTCCATTGATTCTAACTCGTATGCTCCTTTCCCTGCAATATCTCGAACTCTGTAGGGTCCTTCCCAGGTTGGACTTAGTTTACCCGCGTTGGCCGCCTTTGTAGATTGAAAAACCTTTTTAAGCACGAAGTCCCCAATTTTGAAGTATCGCAGTCGTGCTTTCCTGTTATAATATCGTTCGATCACTTGTTTTTGTGCTGCCATTCTTATTAATGCAGCTTCTCTCTTGCCTTCCAGTAGATCCAAATTGACCCGCATCTCTTTATCATTAGACTCTTGTGTTGCTTGTGAGAATCATGTACTTGGTTCTCCTATTTCAACTGGAATTAACGCTTCAGCTCCATAAACTAAAGAGAAAGGAGTTTCACCTGTGCTCGTCTTTGTTGTCGTGCGATATGCTCATAACACTCCGAGTAACACTTCAGGCCAATTACCATTTGACTCCTCTAAACGTTTCTTCAAACTGTTGATTATGACTTTGTTGGTTGATTCTGCTTGCCCATTGCCTACTGGGTGATAAGGTGTAGATGTGATCCTCTTTATTTGCCAGCTCTCAAAAAACTCTGTGACTTGAGCTCCGATAAATTGAGGGCCATTGTCGCATACAATCTCCTTTGGTACACCAAATCGGGAGATGATATTACGCCAAATGAAGTCTTTGACCTCCTTTTCTCGTACCTGTTTATATGCTCCTGCCTCTACCCATTTAGTGAAATAATCAGTAAGTATGAGCAAAAATTTTACCTGTCCTTTTGCTTGTGGTAATGGACCCACGATATCCATTCCCCACTTCATGAATAGCCATGGTGCTATGACCGGATGTAACAATTTCGCAGGTCTATGCATGTTGTTACCGTACCTTTGACACTTATCACATTTAGCTACGAAACTTTCCGCTTCTTCCTCCATTTTAGACCAGTAGTATCCTACTCTAATCAAGGTTCTCACCAGTGATCTTCCTCCTGCGTGATTCCCGCAATGCCCTTTATGTATTTCTCTCATTACATACT
>NW_017704478.1:0-1248 GCF_001879085.1 Nicotiana attenuata | reverse complement strand
ATTTGAGATTTTTTTTGTGGCAAAAATTTGTATTAGAGGATAAAATATATTGTATTTATGGCTTTGAAAACTTATGCTGCTTCGGGTCTCTTAGTCATTTGGGTGAAGAAATCATTGAATTATGACCCGTTTTCTACTAACTTGAGATATTTTTGTAACAGTTAAAACTGTTTCTATATTTAGAAAATTTTACTTTGATACTTGACTATGGAAGATTGAGAAAGAAAATAAATTCTTATGTGTTGAAAGATGTTTCAAAAGGTACTTGTACATAAGTCAAGTTCCATTTCATTTGAGATGATTTTATGTCTTGAGAAATACTATGAGTTAGTATTCTATGTGTGGATTTTCCACTGTATTAGAAGGATACAGTGATGATATTGAATCTCTGATTCAGATGTGAAAAACTCACTAGTGATTGTGTAATCATCTTTTGATGGGGTGTTATGATATTGGAATTATTTGGCGATGAGGTTGAATAAGCAACCTCTTGGTGAGTTAAACCGACAATAATTATGTCGATGAATTGTGATTACCAAGGCGCAATAACCATTGTAAGAAAATAAATCTTTCAAATGGGAAGAGTAGACATATTTTTTAAGATCTAATGTCATAAAGCAATTGCTTAGAGATGAGAGTTTTTTATGCATACTATGTGTAGTCAAAAGAGGATTTGGCCGATCCTTTGACTTGTAAGTGAAACATCGAGGGTTGAGACTTTTGCCAATTTGAGATGTATCAACAATGATGGTAACCCACCTATGTGATTGGAGATCCCATGAAGTAGGTTCATATGGGTAATAACAAGTCATCAGTTGATCAAATATGCACTATCAAATTATGTCTCTTCCTATGGTGTGTGTATATATAGTGCAAGACTGCAAGGAATGTGATGTTGAGTTATTATACTCTTAATCCAATAATCCATAGCCCTTTATAGGTGGTGTATTGAGCTGCAGAATACACTTGATGGATGGACCTATATGAGTGTGGAGTGGGGTCGCTCCTATGAAATTTGTGGCGAAATTTCTAGAGCACTCATGAAAACCAGGCGCGCGCATGGCCTATTAGTGCAAAACCGCGATAAACAACAAAGTGTGTGGGGGTATAATGTGATAGATAAGACACTAAACTTACAAAAGAATTCTTGGTTCATAGAAGTTTTAAGCTTCACCAATTGTTCTGTAAGTTTAATCTTATTTTATCTAGGTCTGGTTCATAGTCCAAGAGACACCAGATTCGACGCAT
>NW_017704477.1:0-1248 GCF_001879085.1 Nicotiana attenuata | reverse complement strand
ACCAGGTGTTTGCGATGTTATTTACAATGTGTAATTGAATTGAATAGATTTGAGCCATTTGGAGTCGGATACTCGTGGTAAGAGCGTGATTTCTAGTTGATATTGAGCCGGTTCGAGGTAAGTGGCTTGTCTAACTTTGTGTGGGGGACCTTTTTCCCCTTAGGATATGATCTTGAATATTTGAATGCCCCGTACGTGAGGTGACGAGCGCGTACTTGAGCTAATTGTTGTAAATCCGTTTCTACTTGAAGTATTTAAATTGAGCTTTCTTGTTTACTTGTTCATTTTAACTGCAAGTTTGTACCTGTGCTAGCTTAGAGACTCATGTTTCACTGGCTTACCTGCTTATTTGCTTTAACTGTGCTATTTGTACTCTGTGAAGCGTGTTAGGCTATAATTTACTACTTCGTGTCTTGATTTTTAGCGTTGTTTCGAGATTTAGGAATCGTTGTTGTTGTGTGTTTAATTTGGGACTACGGGACGGCTTCCCGGAGATCCTCTGTACTTGAGATATCTGGACTGAGGGTGCGGGATACCTAAGAGATCCCTGGCACATGTGTTTATATATATATATTGGGATACCAAGAGATCCTCGGTTTACTTATTGAGGATACCAAGAGATCCTCGGGATACTAAGAGATCCCCGACTTACTTATTGAGGATACTAAGAGATCCTCTGGATACCGAGAGATCCCCAGTGTTGATGATGAGGATACCAAGAGATCCTCGGGATACCAAGAGATCCCCCGGCTACTATTGATTGTGAGGGCAGTTTTCCGTGTATTGTTACCTTTGCTTTCTATTACTGTTCTTCCTTATTTACCCGGTTTAGATTCTCGCTGTAGACTTTATTTAAACTATTTATGTTATCTCATTATTTATTATGTTATCTCAGTAGGGCCCTGACCTTCCTCGTCACTACCCAACCGAGGTTAGGCTTGGCACTTACTGAGTACCGCTGTGGTGTACTCATGCCCTTCCTGCGCATGTTTTTCATGTGCAGATCCAGGTACTTCCTCCCAGACATATCATCCTCGTGGTGGAGATTCCTAGCTGAGACTTGAGGTATATCTGCTACGTTCGCAGACCAGGAGTCTCTACTCTATTCCGGCTTTAGCAGATAGTTCATTTTCTTTCCTTTCATGTTGTTTAGACATTCTGGTGTAGAGCAGTTTACCACATTCTATTAGCCTGTGTTTCCCGTGAGTTTCCGGGTTTTGGGATTTAGTTGCAGATTTTCGCATATTT
>NW_017704476.1:0-1248 GCF_001879085.1 Nicotiana attenuata | reverse complement strand
TCGATAAGTTTGAAATAACACCCTTTAAGGCTAAGGGCCTTCGCCACATAAAAAGAAGAGTTCGACCTCGATCGGACGACGACGGGTTGCTATTTCTATAAGTTCGAAATAACACCCTTTAAGGCTAAGGGCCTTCGCCACATAAAAAGAAGAATTCGACCTCGATCGAACGACGACGGGCTGGTATTTCGATAAGTTTGAAATAACACCTTTTAAGGCTAAGGGCCTTCGCCACATAAAAAGAAGAGTTCGACCTCAATCGAACGACGACGGGTTGCTATTTCGATAAGTTCGAAAAACACCCTTTAAGGCTAAGGGCCTTCACCACATAAAAAGAAGAGTTCGACCTCGATCGAACAACGACGGGCTGCTATTTCGATAAGTTCGAAATAACACCCTTTAAGGCTAAGGGCCTTCGCCAAATAAAAAGAAGAGTTCGACCTCGATCGAACGACGACGGGCTGCTATTTCGATAAGTTCGAAATAACACCCTTTGAGGCTAAGGGCCTTCGCCAAATAAAAAGAAGAGTTCGACCTCGATCGAACAACGACGGGCTGCTATTTCGATAAGTTTAAAATAACACCCATTAAGGCTAAGGGCCTTCGCCACATATAAAGAAGAGTTCGACCTCGATCGAATGATGACAGGATGCTATTTCGATAAGTTCGAAATAACACCCTTTAAGTCTAAGGGCCTTCGCCAAATAAAAAGAAGAGTTAGACCTCGATCGAACGACGACGGGCTGCCATTTCGATAAGTTCGAAATAACGCCCTTTAAGGCTATGGGCCTTCGCCAAATAAAAAGAAGAGTTCGACCTCGATCAGACGACGACGGGTTGCTATTTTGATAAGTTTGAAATAACACCCTTTAAGGCTAAGGGCCTTCACCACATAAAAAGAAGAGTTCGACCTCGATCGAACGACGACGGGCTGCTATTTCGATAAGTTTGAAATAACACCTTTTAAGGCTAAGGGCCTTCGCCACATAAAAAGAAGAGTTCGACCTCAATCGAACGACGACGGGTTGCTATTTCGATAAGTTCGAAAAACACCCTTTAAGGCTAAGGGCCTTCACCACATAAAAAGAAGAGTTCGACCTCGATCGAACAACGACGGGCTGCTATTTCGATAAGTTCGAAATAACACACTTTAAGGCTACGGGCCTTCGCCAAATAAAAAGAAGAGTTCGACCTCGATCGAACGACGACGTGCTGCTATTTTGATAAGTTCGAAATAACACCAGATCG
>NW_017704475.1:0-1249 GCF_001879085.1 Nicotiana attenuata | reverse complement strand
TTTCGGGGTTGGAGCGTGTTCGGAATGTATTTTGGAAGTCCGTAGCTCATTTAGGCTTGAAATGCCGAAGTTTGAATTTTATAAGTTTCCGGTCCGATAGTGAGTTTTTGATCCGGGGGTCGGATTGGAATTTCGGAAGTTACAGTAGTTCCGTCATGTCATTTGGGATGTGTGTGCAAAATTTCAGGTCATTCGGACGAGGTTCAGGTAGGTTTTTGATCGAAAGCGTGTTTTGTTGGAATTTGAAGTTCTTAGGCTTGAATCTTTGATTAATTCGGGTTTCCAGCATTGTTTTAGGTGTTTTTAAGATTGGTACAAGTTTGAATAAGGTATTAGGTGGTATTGGTGCTTTTGGTTGAGGTCCCGGGGGCCTCAGGATGATTTCGGGTGGTTAACGGAAGAATTTTGGAAGTTGAGAGGTAGCAGTTCTGCTGCTTCTGGTATCTTTTCGCTTCTGCGGCTTGGGAACCGCAGAAGCGGAGCCGCAGAAGCAGCCTTGGTCATCGCAGAAGCGAAATTTGGACTCCTCAGCTTTTCCGCAGGTGCGGAAGGTTTGACCGCAGATGCGGTTCGCACCTGCGAGATTTGTACCGCAGAAGCGGAACCTGGCCCATTAAGTGAAAACCGCAGAAGCGGCTTGGTTTCCGTAGAAGCGGGACCGCAGAAGCGGTCCCTTGTCCGCAGAAGCGGAAATACCTGTTCAGAAAAGGGAATCGAGGGTTGAGTTTCAAAAGTTGGAAATCAATTGAGAGCTCGGGAGAGGGCGATTTTGAGTGTATTTTGAAGTGAAGATTATTGGGTAATGTTTTCTTAATCCCTTCTAGTTATATTTCATCATTTTGTAGTTAAATCCATCATTAAAAGTCGAATTTGGGATTAAAATTTGAAGAATTTGGTTAAAACTTCTTAGGCCAAACTATTGGGTTTTGAGTGAGCATTTGACCTCCGATTTGGGAGATTTTTATATGGTTAGACTCGTGAGAGTACGAGGGTTCTGAAAATGTGAAAATTATTTGATTTCGAGGCGTTGGCCTGAAGGGCATTTTGGTCATTTCACCTAATTTCACGTCGTAGCTTTGAATTTAATAGCAAAACCAGGTGTTTGCGATGTTATTTACAATGTGTAATTGAATTGAATAGATTTGGGCCATTTGGAGTCGGATACTCGTGGCAAGAGCGTGGTTTCTAGTTGATATTGAGCCGGTTCGACGTAAGTGGCTTGTCTAACCTTGTGTGGGGGACCTTTCCC
>NW_017704474.1:0-1249 GCF_001879085.1 Nicotiana attenuata | reverse complement strand
CCACGACCTACTACTCAGTAGGACTTTCCCAAACTTCTACTAAATCACTGAGCCAAAACTGCATTTACAAAACTCTTTGTAAACCTAAGGATTAACTCTAATCCCGTTGTGGCAACCAACCTCTAACTGCTGCGACAACTTCAAGTTAACTCTAACTTGAATACTCAAATTACCTATTACTATTGCTTCTAGATAAAAGCTGAAAGGTATAATATAACATACCTACTACAATTGAACTAGAAATAAAGAAAGACACATAAAACTCTTTATGGAGCTGGTTCTTCAATCTCGTTCGTGTAGCTTCTGGTTTGCACACTTGAATCACACACGAACTGCTTGCAAAAAGCCTTGCTATTTTGCTCCCAATTCACGTTTAACTTCTGTGTTTTTGTGCAACACCTGTAATGTGAGAACATCCTGCAATTTATAGAGTTAGTAGATGAAGAAATAACTAGAGTTCTGATGCAACTCTTCCTTGGTGGAAGAGTTCTAGTTGATTTCAACTTCTAACTCCTTCCCTATCTTAGATAGTGTTCTCTTTGATTAAGGAGTCCTTCTCCTTATCAATTATGCAACCTTTTCGATCGGGAGATATTAAATACACCAAGTTAAGCTTATCTCCTTCACGTGCATCCCACATGCATGAATCTGCCCGTTTTTGTGCACCTGAGTGATGGACCACTGGATGGACCTAGTTCATGTCTGAGTTCCTTTGTCAGTCTTCAAAACTAACCTTTACTTGGGCCAAAACTTGGTCCGTCCCGGTTGTTGATTTTACCGCGTATTTCGCTATGACTTGTTGTTTTTCACTATGACTTGGGCTTATTGCCATATTTGGGGCTTATTGCCGACTGTTTGAATTCCCTATGAGCTATCATCACTGTTTTTCCTCACTATTTGAAATATTATTTGAACTCAGTCCATTGTCATTACACTATTTCATGAACTCATCTATATTTTTACTCAACCTTGAGTTTTAACTGATATTTGAACTACTGTTTGAGCTGAGCATTATTGTTTCTTTACTGATGCCCGAGGGTCTTATGATTATTTTTGGACTGATTGAGGCTGAGGGCCATATGTGAGGATATGCTGAGTGATGTGAGGAGGCTTTCAGGCCTCGAGTGTATTGTGAGGAGGCTTTCAGGCCTCGAGTGTAATGTGAGAAGGCTTTCAGGCCTCATGTTGATATGTACAGGCTTTCAGGCCTTATGATGATATAGCGCTTGGGCTGTAGGAGCCCCTCCGG
>NW_017704473.1:0-1249 GCF_001879085.1 Nicotiana attenuata | reverse complement strand
GTATTGGTGTTCAAACAAAAACCTTAAGTTGGTACACTATGATATTTATCCTAACCAACCTCTCTCAGAAAAAGAAAAGAAGACTTAGCTAGATGTCGTTGTTCACCATTAGACATAACCACTCTCTTCTTTTGTTCCTCTATATTGTTACAAGTAATAGACTCCTTTTACCTGATATATTCATTAGATTGCATTAAGAAGTATATGTTTTTTTTCTTGATTTTATAATGTTATGTTTTTATTATGTGATTGTACTTTCATATGTCTGAGAATACAAGCTTATTTATTAAAAAGTTCCAATTTATGGATGTTGAAAGCTTGTAAGCCACATACATATTTTAATGGCATTTATACAAAATAGTTTACCGGAATTATCGTTTACTTTACTTAGAGGCTAAAAAGCATTTGTAAAAAACTAAAATGTATACGAGAAAAAAAGTATATTCACATATTGTATGTTAACTATTACACGCGCGACACATATTTTAAATGGCATTTATACAAAATAATTTGCCGGATTTATCGTTCTTAGAGGCTAAAAAACGTTTGTAAAAAACTAAATATATCCGGAAAAAACTATATTCACATATTTTTTGTTAACTATTACATGCGCCTATGGTTTACGTGCAAGGCACGTACATAGAGACTAGTACTGTATAAAAAGCACGAAGACTCTTAGCGAAATATCGTTCGCCTTTTTTACTATTTTAAAATATGTTACATATTGGACACAATTGTAATTTATATTACAATCCTAATTTTTAGGATTTTAAAATCAACCAAAAATTTGCTTATTTAACTTGTCGGCTTTTCCTTATTGAACTAGGTAGAAAATCCTAATATTTAGTCCTTCAAAATCAATTAAGAGTTTTACCTTATATAAATTTTCTTATATAAACGTTAGAAACTACTATAATTTAGCTAAGTTATACGAGTCCAACCCAATAATTTTAATAACACAAAAGATCCAAAGCTTACATATGATTTGTTTATTGAAATAGAATTCTTATTGCATAAAGTTATAATTACTATTGAATATTCTTAAGGAGTTGAATTAACAAAAGGATTAAGTTACTTCTTTAATATTGAGAGCAAATTAGCAAAAGAAATCAATTCAAATTTTTTCCAATTTTAACATATAAGTAAAATTATTTGACAGTTAAAAAACTACTTAAGGTACATAATTAATTTCATAAGAAGTCGCACTAGCGGTGAAAGAAATAAAAACTAAAGACAAAATACGATTATA
>NW_017704472.1:0-1249 GCF_001879085.1 Nicotiana attenuata | reverse complement strand
GTCACAAAATCTGGTCCAAAGGACGTAGATGTTCTTTGACGTTTGCTACGCCTTGGATCTTCTATACTTGGAGTATTTTCCTTTGGTTCTTCCCGAGGTCGTTTAGGTTTTTCACTTAACGACTCGCTTTCAGTTTTATACGGATAGATGCTTTCAAAGAATTCAGCATTATCTGATTCCATTACCGTAGTAACATAAATCTCTGGATTATTAGATTTATGAACCAAAAATCGACATGCTTTACTATTTGTAGCATATCCAATGAAAACGCAATCTACTGTTTTTGGTCCAATTTTAACCCTTTTAGGTAAAGGAACCTGTACCTTTGCTAAACACCCCCACACTTTGAAATATTTCAAGTTGGGTTTTTTTCCTTTCCATTTTTCATATGGAATAGACTGCGTTTTGCTGTGGGGTACTCTGTTGAGTATTCGGTTAGCTGTAAGAATAGCTTCCCCCCACAAACTCTGCGGTAATTCGGAACTTATTAATAAAGAATTCATCATTTCTTTTAATGTCCGATTTTTCCTTTCCGCAATTCCGTTGGATTGAGGTGTGTAAGGTGCAGTAGTTTGATGGATAATTCCATATTCCGAACATATTTCTGCAAACGGAGATTCATATTCTCCACCTCGATCACTTCTAATCATTTTGATCTTTTTATTCAATTGATTTTCTACTTCATTCTTGTATTGCTTAAATGCTTCAATTGCTTCATCCTTACTATTAAGCAAATAAACATAACAATATCTATGCAATCGTCAATAAAAGTAATAAAATACCTTTTCCCACCTCGAGATGGTGTCGACTTCATATCGCAAATGTCAGTATGAATTAAGTCTAAAGGATTTGAATTCCTTTCAACAGACTTATAAGGATGTTTTACAAACTTAGATTCAACACATATTTGACATTTCGATTTATTACACTCGAATTTAGGCAATATTTCTAAATTAATTAATTTTCGCAAGGTTTTATAATTGACATGTCCTAAACGAATATGCCATAAATCATTTGACTCCAATAAATAATAAGAAGCTGAAATTTTATTCATACTGTCAACAACCATTACATTGAGTTTGAAAAGGCCCTCCGTGAGGTAGCCTTTTCCAACATACATTTCGTTCTTGCTTACAACAACTTTATCAGAAACAAATACACATTTGAATCCATTTTTTACAAGTAAAGAAGTAGAAACTAAATTCTTCCTAATAGTAGGAACATGAAGAACGTTGTTGAGCGTTAACAC
>NW_017704471.1:0-1249 GCF_001879085.1 Nicotiana attenuata | reverse complement strand
CACATAACCAACATTCCTTTAAACCTGCCCCATGTCTCGTGTAGTGTCTCCATTGGTTTCTGTTTGAAACTCACAATTTCATCAATCTGTTGAGCGGTCTTGTTGGGAGGATGGAACTTGTTGTGAAATTGCTTGACCAACTCATCCCAAGTTGCTATAGAGTTTATGGGAAGCGAGTTTAGCCAAACCTGAGCAGCTCCTGTTACCGAGAATGGAAACAATAATAATCTGATTGCTTCTGGAGTCACGTTCGGTTGCTTTTGAGTTTTGCAAATAGACAGGAAGTTCTTTAAGTGCTGCTGAGGGTCTTCTGTTTGTGTCCCAGAAAAAAGTCCCTTGTTCTGCAACAAGTGTAGCATGTTGTTTGTGATCTGGAACGATTCAGCTTGTATCGCGGGCACAATAATGGCAGTGGCCAGATTGTCAGCTGTGGGTTGTGCCCAGTCATAAAGTGCACCTTCAGGCACAGGAGGTGCCATTTGATCATTTCTGACGTTCCCGTTGGGGTCGTTTATGTCTCCCATGTCAATTTCGAGTTGGTGTGTTTGTTGTGATTGTTGAAGTCTTTTGTTTGCACGATTCAATGCCCGGAATGTCTTCTCGGGTTCTGTGAGTCCTTCAAGTAGTTCTCCAGTCCTCGTAGAATTTCTAGGCATGCACCTGTGTACCCAGATCAACAACCATCAAAATTTTCAATGAAAGAGTTGGTAGAGAGGAAACTGACTACAATAAGAATCTTTATATTTCTGTCAATGGCAATTGATAATTCCGTTAACTCCCCGGCAACGGCGCCAAAATTTGATCGCGCCCAACTATGCCTTATAAAAAGGACAATGCGGTCGCTGCAAATATAATCCGGTTTACAAGTCCGGAGTCGATATCCCACAGAGAGTTAACCTATCAGTTGCAACCTTCAGACCCACCAAGTCTTCAGAATCAGCTTCCCAAATATTTAAATTCTCAATTGAGTGTTCTTTACTAACTAACTTTCAAGTAACTACAATGCTATAACTAATAAAAAGGGTTGTAAACAATTATGAGAAAAAAGCTAAGGCAATGATTTCCCCTATTGATGGAATCCCTTCTGTTTATGCTCATACAAATTTACCCACACACCTCTATCAATCTTGAACACTAATCTTACCGCAAATCTCTCCCGAGTAATCACAGTAATCTACTATTGCACTCTCCCGAGATACACTAGCTTGCTTTATTTAGCACAATTCACTTTAGATTGCACCCAAGGCTT
>NW_017704470.1:0-1249 GCF_001879085.1 Nicotiana attenuata | reverse complement strand
ATATGAGGAATTCTTCCTTTGAAAAAGGTTTTGCCAATTTGTGATTGATTCAAGATTCCTTTTAATAAGGTTCGATTGATTGTTACTGATTTTTCTTTAATTAAACCTTTTTCACCTTTTCTGGTTTGATTCATTCATACCAAAACTCAATTTCTGATTTTTACTGGCTGTTGATTGATTGCCTTTCCTTATTTGCACAAATCGTGTTGCTATCAAACTCTTTCCTTAAATAGTTTTCTGTGTATTTGCCCTTCTTGTACTACTTTGGAAAAGATTTTGATCAAATTCTTTCCTTATTTATTCTGCCCGTTTGAAATCAGAATCCCTTAATTAAAGGGAGACCTTATGTAATTGATTTCAAAACTATTTTCTTACCTTTTTCTTACTTGCTTTCTGCACTATAAAGGGCACGACCTTTCAGCACTTTAAGACACCTTGAGTTCAATACTCTAACACACATTACTTACTTTCAATTTCAATACTCTTACGCTTCACCCAACACTCTACTCTCTTCTGAGATATTCTGACTATTTGCTTGCAATTCGGCTTTACAAGACTACTGCTTTTACTTCATTGTTCCCTGAAACTGGTATGTTCTAATTTAAGTTTCAGCCTCATCCCAATGTGTTTATTTCACAGCTTCTATCATCCTGTCTACTTTGCTGTCTATGCTTAGTGTTAACTATGTATGCTGTCCTCTTTGCATCCGTTTTCTGTTGTGAATCCCCATACCCCTATTCCCCTCTATGTGTTTGAGTTAAGGTTTAGGCATGGCAGCATCCAAATTGTTGTTCATGTCTGTGCTTGATCCTTTAAAGGATCCTAACTCCCAAACAATGTGGCTAACATGCTGGTTGGGGTGTGCCAGCACTTCCAATTGCTGGGTATGACCACCAGCCTGTCTTGACTTTCCCCTAAACCTCTTTTTGCACTTACACTCACTCTTAGTTTCTAAGTTCTGCCCCCCTCCTATGAGCCTTGCTTTGGGGACCTTGAGTTCCCTCTGAACTTGGACATTTGAGGGATGGCCTTTCCACACTGCACTATAATTCAATTCTGTAATGAATTTGGGTGTAAGCACTGCCCGAAGTTCATGAGGCTCTTGGAAACTCTGACACACCCAGAAAATGAGAAAGGCTTTGGAAATTGGATCTTTGGAGTTGGTTTATTTCATATTTCAGACCTGGAGTCTGAATCAGGCTCTCCTTGGTTGTACTCTAATTTCTGATGTAATTTTACTCTTCTTGAT
>NW_017704469.1:0-1249 GCF_001879085.1 Nicotiana attenuata | reverse complement strand
CTCCCCCCCCCCCCCTCCCCTCCATCTTCTTCATATATATATATATATATATATACACACACACTTGTTAGACATACTCTTTTAGACTATGTAGTGTTCTGTTGAATTTTAAGAGCATTTGACCTTTAACATGTTACAATCCAACCCATTTAAGTGATATAAGATAAGACAATGTACTGGATATGTATTGAGACCATAACTTGAGTCCTTAATTCTAAGCATTGTTATAGTGGGTAAGACCTATAAACCTTAAGTCATGATCTCTCTGTTTATTTAGATATAATATAGAGAAATTTGTGTGCGATTTCTTATAATGCCATATTAGATGTTATGAGTGTAGGCTTTCTATTTTTTCATATATACATATATGTGCATATTATTCTTAAGATAGTGCTTTCGACAATATGTGCCTGAGTTCGAAATATGCTACTAATCTCTATGTCTATTATTTTTGCTATCATTTGAAAGACATGTCTCTAGGATCTTATTAAAAAGGGGGTTTCATACTTTGAGTTTATTACTTTGTTTTGTCTGAAATGCTTGAGTTTATGGTTGAATTAAATGCTTGTGCTTTTCTACTTCATTCTTGTACTGTGAAGGGTCATATTCTCCTTTTCTAATTCATTTGTTTTTTCTTAATTAACATGTACAATGGAGCCAAAGAGTCTCAAAGCTAGACTCAATGACGCTGCCACACAAAGTCCATACATCATTCTCGCTTTTATCTTTAAACAATGGAACCTTGAAAGATTTCTTCCTTTCGTGGAAGATAGCAGAAGACAATTGGACTTGTTTACCTCACTTTTATTGTGCTTACAGTTTAATGTGTTAAAGTTTTTATTTTTAGTTGGTATTGTACCAACTGTTTGGAATTTGAAATTGCTATAATTAAGCTTTATTTGATCAATTAGGACCATCACCTCTAATTAAAAAATAGTACCTCTTTATTACATATAAGACGCCATCTAGATATCACTATTTTATGACTAAATATGGTTAGATTACTAACTTTTTCTTTGGCAGTATGTTAGTTTTGAATTTGGGCATGCTTTTGAACTTAGGAATTAGTTTTAAACTTTGAAATGGACACAAACGTTATTAAATCTTTTACGTTAAGTTGATGCATTTTTTTGTCATGTACTTAGACTTATTGAATACTTTAAACACAACATTTATTTAGACTTAGTCTATTAACCTAAGTTTGACCGGTTAACCGTAATTAACGGATCATATAGGGTGTCTTCATAAC
>NW_017704468.1:0-1249 GCF_001879085.1 Nicotiana attenuata | reverse complement strand
GGTAGCCTCAGATTGATTAAGGAAGTGGTGTTGTTATTTTGAAATGATTTGACAAGAGTATGGGTTTCATAAAAAGGGCAATGTGATTAAGTTGATGGCACTTCGGTAGTATTGCGGCACTTTCTTGTTGGATCGACTGGTGGTATTCGGGTTGCTTGGTGGCACAGGGAAATTTTAGACTATCTATCGTGGGATGAGTGGGTATTAAAGGTGTGCCATGTGTTCGGACGGCGAAATTGGGATCGGATATGATGGTTCATGTGCTGGGTGTATGTGGAGACGGAAGTTCTCATATTCAGGCTATGATGTGGTATGTTAGATTCGGATGTGATGTTGGGATTTAGACTGGTTGTCTCAGTGTCGGGATTACTCTGGACTATTGCGCTATGGGCTATGCCGGAAGTGCCACGGGCTGAGTGGCGAGGTGCGTCGGGTTGTGTTCTAGTAGACTGGCTTATGTTTCGAAGAACCAGCGGATGGCTGGGAAGAATTGCTTTTCTTAATTGGGCCTTCGCGATGGATGTCAGTGCAGAGGTTTCTACCATTGATTTAGTTCCGGTGTTGAGGCACTTTTCAGATACGTTTCTTGTGGCCGGGCATGTCGCCAGGCGAGGTTTTGGATTTCGATATTGATTTGGTGCCGGGCACCGTATCGTACGGCTCCGGCAGGAGTTGTAGTAGTGGAAGGAGCAGCTTCATGCTCCTTGGTAATGAGTTCGTTGGCAGGCTGATGTGGCTACGTATTCAGCTTGAGTTGCTTTTCGGCGTTGTGAGGCGTTATGATTCGTTGGTTATGGGCACATGTGGTGCGGTTCTATTGGGGATTCATAGTGAAAGTCGAGCGGGAAGAGTAATTGGGTGTTGCTCAGTAAGTGGAGTGTTGGTTATGACCTAGCGGGTTGCGTGTCGTATGTTATCTGTTTCACCGTGGGTGTAATGAATTGCTTGGGTTCCAGACATCAAACTGTGCGTGGCTGTCGATTTTGAGCATAGTGACTTGAGGTGTTTCATGTGTAATAGTGTTTGGATAGGATCGTGCATTGTGGCGAGGCCACGTGGAGATATGAACTTTCGGGGTAGATTCAGGTGTTCTATTTCAATGATGTGAGACGGGGTCTCAGCCTTGTGTGGTGATGGTATTGATGAGCTTGAGGTACAGCTCTTTCGTTTGAGTCATTTTCATGATTTGAGTATATTCAGATCGTTTCTTATTGGTGCGCGTATTATGCAAGTTGTGGCTTAGGCCTGT
>NW_017704467.1:0-1249 GCF_001879085.1 Nicotiana attenuata | reverse complement strand
CCTTAATGATAAGTTAATTAAAGTGTGAAAATTAAGCTGAGTTTCACAGGGTCTCTGATTAATAAAGCACAGAGTTTGTCATCATCAAAAAGGGGGAATTTGGTGGCCCAAGTTCAGATGAAGTTTTGAAGATTGACAAAATGAACTCAGTCATGAACCAGGTCCATCATGTGAGACACAGTGTTGATATGCTTGCACATGTGACATACGCGTGAAGAAGATAAGTCTCAAGGATCAGCAACAATATCTTCTGAATTAATCGAAAAGATTGCATACAGGATAAGGAGTTGAAGTCTCCTTATGAAAAGAGAATTATATCCGGATCAAGGATATGGATTATGAGTTAGAGTTATTCTTTGACTCGAATTGTCAAAGGATCCACAATTCGAGTTCTTATCAAATTCTGATTACTAACTCTATAAAAATAACGATTGTTCTCTTTTACAGGGTATTGCACATAAGAAGAAGTTAAGCATATTTGAGAGCAAAAAAAGATCAAGTCTAATTTGCAAGCAACATATGCGAGATACAGGTGTGCACGTCTGAAGCTACATGAACTAAGATAGAAGAACCAGTTCCATCATTGTGTTTATTCTAAGTCTAGTTCAATTGTAGTAGGTTTTCATATTGTACCTTTCAGCTTTCATAGAAGCAATTGTAATAGGTATATTGATTATTCAAGTTAGAGTTAACTTGAAAGTGTCGCAACAGTTGAGGCTATGTGCTACACTGGGATTAGAGTTAATCCTTAGGTTTACAAAGAGTTTTGTAAATGCAGTTTTTGGCTCAGTGATTTTAGTGGAGTTTGGGAAAATCCTACTGAGTAGTAGGTCGTGGTTTTTTCACCTTTTGAGCCAGGTGTTTTCCACGTAAAAATCTCTGTGCACTTTACTTTCAGCATTTATTATTCCGCAAACTGCTGTAGTTAGAACACTTAGAAGAACCAGGTTCTTCTAACGCGAAAATTAGGTACCACACAAATCACCCCCCCCTCTTGTGTGGTATTGACGTTTATAACATCAATTGGTATCAGAGCAGGTTATCCTTGAAGAGGTTAACACCTTAGGAAAAGATCAACATGAGTGCACCACCTGGGAACTGGGAAGGGCAATCCACTGCCAGGCCTCCTCTCTTCAATGGTCTCTACTACTCCTGGTGGAAAAATAGAATGAGGGACCATATAATGGGCGAAGACTATGAGCTTTGGGATATCATCACTGATGGTCCTTTAGCCACAACCAAGAAGAAT
>NW_017704466.1:0-1250 GCF_001879085.1 Nicotiana attenuata | reverse complement strand
AGAAGTGGCTGCGGTAGTAGAAACTGCAACCGCCTGAGCAAGACTAGTGCACACGGTCAAGATCTGAGCCAAGGTCTGCTGATGACCCGGAATGAGTATAGGCACAGCCGATACCTGAGCTGGTGCTGCTGGAGTGTCCATAACTGAGACCTGATCCTGAACTGGGGCTGTTGGAGGATCTGTCGGTGCTGCCCTAGCTGTTATGCAGGCTACACCCCTGCGCCTACCACGGCCTCGGCCTCTAGTGGCCCCATCTAGTGGTACTGGTGGTCGTTCGTCCTGATCGGTAGCATGTGTCCTCACCATCTGTGAGAGAATAGAATAACAAATGTTTAGTTACCAGAATCAACAGATTCGCACGGCAGGAGTTCAAGAATTGTGAAGTTTTTCCCTAAGGTTCCGCAGCCTCCCAAGGATAAGTACAAACGTCTCCGTACCGATCCGAGAGACTCTACTAAACCTTCTCATGACCCGTGAGACCTATGTAACCTAGGCTCTCATACCAACTTGTCACGACCCTAAAACCGACCCGATCGTGATGGCGACTATCGTGAAACTAGGCCAGCCAACTAAATTCCCATACACTCCAGATTTCATTAAAACATAAGTAAAACCATAACAGAGTTCCAATAGAAGACATAAAGTAAAGATGAAAATAAAGCGGAAAATACATGCCTGACCTCGAGTGTTACTAGTCATGAGCAAAATACTACAATGGTTCGAAATAAGGCAAGACTAACATAGTATGAGAATAGCCAACAACACAATAAAATAAAGATAAGGAAGGACAGGACTGCGATCACCCAGCAGCTAGCTCGCTATCTCCAAAGATGTCCGCAAATAAAATGATCAGCAACCGCTACTGTGCCCCGAGATACCCGGATCTGCTCACAGGGTTGCAGGGGGTAACGTGAGTACACCAACTCAGTAAGTAACAAGTCCAAACTATGGACTGATAGATAGTGACGAACCAAACCTCAACAGGTAATATAAATTAAACGGTACAGAAAAGTAGACATGCTTGCAGATTCAAGTAATATCTCAACAGTAAATAAATGCAGTATAAATAGTACGGAGTATAATGCTCAGGAAATCTCTATGTACCAATGCACATATAACATGATCAATGTTCCGGGTACCTCCGACTCACAAGTGCTCCACCACTCGGTACTGTATACGGCCATCAGGCCCAGGGAAGATCCCATCCCTGGAAACTATAATATATATATATATATATACACTGAGTGCAG
>NW_017704465.1:0-1250 GCF_001879085.1 Nicotiana attenuata | reverse complement strand
TTACCCAATGATTTTCTCTTGAAACCCACTCAAAATCGCCTTCTCCCGTGCTCTCAATCGATTTTTTAAACTTTATGAAATTAAACCCTCGAAATTGCTATTTCTGAACAGTGAATACCGCTTCTGCGGTCTAGGGACCGCTTCTGCAGTCCCGCCTATGCGAAGCACTGGCTGCTTCTGTGGCTCCCTTTAAAAATCCCAGCTTCTGCTCCTGCGGTTCCCATCTCGCAGAAGCGGATCCGCTTCTGCAGAACTCCTACCGCTTCTGCGGTTTCCTGGAGGGTGACCAAAAGTCGCTTCTGCGGTTCCCAGGCCGCAGAAGCGAAAATACCAGAAAGAAAAATACCAGCTGCTGCAACACATAGAAATTTTCTCCTACCGCTAAACCCAACCGAAATTCCATCCCCGAGGCCCCCCGAGACCTCAACCAAAAAGCACCAATACCACCTAATACCTTATCGAACTTGTAACAATCCTTAAAACACCTAAAACAACACCAGAAACCGATTCAATCAAGATTCAAGCCTAAGAACTTCAAATTTCTTCCAAATACGATTTCGATCAAAAACCTAACCAAAAACACGCCGAATGACCTGAAATTTTGCACACACATCCCAAATGACATGATGGAGCTACTGCAACTTTCGGAATTCCATTCCAACCCTCGTATCAAAAACTCAGTATCGGACCGGAACTTCAAAAATACAAACTTCGGCATTTCAAGCCTAAATGAGCTACGGACTTCCAAAATACATTCCGAACACGCTCCCAACCCCGGAATCACCTAACGGAGCTAACGAAACGATGCGGGGTTGACTTTTGTTGACTTTTTCCAAAATAATTAAAGATTGCATCTTTTTCACTCATGGGTGAATTCTAAAGCCAATTTTAAATTATTTGAACTATATTTGGCTTGATTTGATTGGTTTGGAGGCTAATTCTTGAGGAAAAGCCGCGGTTGAGCATTGATTTGGTTGTAGAGTGAGGTAAGTGTCGGGGTTAACCATGACTTGAGGGATTAGGACTTGTTGGTCTATTTTCCATGTGTATTATGTGTGGGGACGAGTATATATGGGTTGTCATTGGGTTAAAGCATGCAGATGGAAATTGTTTCTTTGTATTATATTGTTTCATTGACTATGTTCACCATGCATAAGTTAGATTATTACTTTTTAATTATTCACCTCATATTTATTGTTTATTCTGAAGATTTTGGGAATTTTGAAAGTTGAGTTTGTTATCAATGCACT
>NW_017704464.1:0-1250 GCF_001879085.1 Nicotiana attenuata | reverse complement strand
AACATTACTTTAACAAAATATAGTAGGCAATAAATAGGGAATGATATCCAAGCCATAGCTTTAGGAGTTTCCTCACCATTTTAAATTTTCATCATAGATTAAAGTTCTCATTTGGTATTCCTCCCCATGCTTATCTTTAACATAATACACTCCTTTTGAAGAAAAATTAACGAAATCTTGCCATAATGTCATACGAATTAAAATATGCCTATCTCTTAGGAATCCAATATTGCATTCACCTTTAATATCACATTGTAATGGAACGATACGGCGTAATTCATTGATATCAGGCCAACCGTATGAAAATTTGCCGACCACTGCATATTGCAATCCTTCAATTATGTTCATGCGTTGCACTTCTGCCTCTGTAAAGCAAACTATTGGTTGTCCCTGAAATAATTTTGCACGTCTGGCCACAATTGGCTCCACAGACGCAGCAGCATTCTTCAAATTTGTTCCAGCAGTCGTGGATTTCAGAACAGTTGCATAATCCATAGGTTTTTTTGTGTTTTCTGGGGTCGTTGAGGATTGGGGGAAGTTGGGGGGAGGGTTTGGAGGCATCCCAGCCACAGTAGGTGGCTGTCCGCCGGCCGGATTGGCCATGGAAGCTCGAAATCAAGCTTTCTCTCTCTAGTCTTAGAGAGAAGGAAGAGCGTTCAAGCGATCAACGGGTTTGGTTTTGGTTTTGGGGTTTTGGGTTTGGGGTTTTGGGGTTTTTTTTTTTTTTTAAGCAATCCACTAGGCATAGCCTAGGGCTAGTTTTTATTTATAAATAAAACAAACAAGCACAATGTCATGTAATCCTAACGGATGTACGAAAAAGGAAATAAAATTCTACATAAAACCTATTATCAAAATTGAGCATTATACTCAAAATTGATATCACAAGAGATCTATTAAAAAATGTATCAAAACTAGCCCAATAAAATCTTCCTGAAATGCCCAATAACGCTGGCCCATCATAAGATGCATCAGCCCAATTCAAAGTTGCAAATGTATTGCAGAAATAGCCACAGCTCTCTCCAAATTCACTGCTCTCCTTAAATTGCATATATAGCCACCATGATATAATAATTGCCCATTGCACAAACACCCAGTCCAGCATTACTGGGTATATTAATACATTCCATTTCGCAATATGGCCCAACTTCATATTCCGGCCCAGTTTCATCAGCTTGTAATTGTACCAGGCCCAGTCCACTGTAATTACCGATTTGCATGAATAACCAACGAAAAGCCCAATTTCCTCT
>NW_017704463.1:0-1250 GCF_001879085.1 Nicotiana attenuata | reverse complement strand
ATAATTACCCATGCTTTGTTGTTGTTTTGTAATGTAAGTTGCCAATAAAATGCTTTAATTGATGCTATTTGGTCTCGCAGGGAATACAAGATGTGAGGAAGCAAAAATGAAGTGTTTGGAGGCAAAAACGTGAAGAAATCACCCACTCAAGAAGCACCCGAACGCAAAAGAGCAAATGAGAGAAGTAACGCGGAGAAAAAAATACCTTCAGTGCTTCCCGCGGTCAGAGCCGCGGTCAGCGCCGCGGTTTACAACAGAGGCGTCCGCGGTCGTATCCGCGGTCGACGCCGCGGCCGCGGTGGCTCGTGCACAACCCAGAAATTTGAGGGGTCAAAGTGTCAACTCGGGAAAGCTTTTGTAAAATCCATATAATATGTAGGAAACTCGCCCAAGGCTAGGTTAAGGCTTATTTTGGAGGTTATTTTGCAAGAGAAACAAGTGTGAGAGATCACCCAAAACATCATCATTCTCATTCTCTCTTATTTTCTTGCAATTTACAATTATGAATCTTTTCGCAGTTTATTTCCCCGTTGTTATGAATAGTTAATTTGTTATCTAGGGTTTTGATGGAACCTTTTGGGGATGAATTGGTTGTTATATTAATATAGTTTTTAATTGGTTGTTTATCTCTATTTGTTCAACTACGTTTTAATTTTGGTTAATTGAAAGGATCTTCACTATCCGTTCCTATTTAGTATGTATCTACTTGAGAGAGAGTGCATATTTAGGTGATTGTATGAACAACATCACTCCCGGAGTATAGACGAGAGTCATAACCGAGGATTTAGAGGTTGGATTAGAGATAACGATACCTCGGGTGCAATCTAAGTGAACTGTAATGTGAATCTAGCTAGCGTAGCTTGAGAGAGTGCGTCTAGTAAATTATCATAATTGCTTGAGAGAGATTTATGATAGCTGGAGAGTTCATGATTGATAGAGGCAACCAAGTCAAAGCTATAAGAAACATACAACTAATGAAATCAACAATTGGGGAAATCATAACTCTAGACCTCCTAAATCTTGACTCCAATCCTTATCCTTGTTAATTGATATTTTTATGGCTTTCTAGATTTGTTAGTTAATTAGATAAAAATAAATATTATAATCTTTATAATTAGAAAATTGTTTGGACTTTTGTTTCTTAGAGATATTGAACAATTACAGCGAAACCTTAGTTCTCTGTGGGATTCGACTCCGGACTTTTAGACCGGTATTATATTTGCTAGCGACCGCTTATCCTTTTTAGGACT
>NW_017704462.1:0-1250 GCF_001879085.1 Nicotiana attenuata | reverse complement strand
AGAAATTGCCGGATATGCCGGTCTCAACGGGAACTTCCGCGGTAGATACCCTTTGGCCCCACGACCGATAACTCTTCATAGGTTTTTGGACTTGTTGAACATCAGTCGGGATATTCAGGACCCTCATCTGGCAGAAGGATGTTGTACACTACATTTCCTATATCACCGGTATGGTAACCCCAAAGGTTTTGAGGAACCCAATACAGGACTAACACATGCTGGAAATAAGGACAAATGGGAAGCCCGACGGGGATTAGCCTTCATGGTGGCCTTTATGGGAGTGGTAGTTTGTCCTAGAAAAGATGGTCACATAGACCTTGGCCTAGTAGGAATGCTAGATGTTGCTATGAAGAAACCTACTAGCACAGTGGTTCCCCTGATTGTAGCAGAAATATACCGAGCTCTGACCAAATGTCGAGAAGGGGAGAAATTCTTTCAAGGTTGCAATTTGCTTTTGCAGTTATGGATACAGGAACATCTTTGTCACCGCACAGGATATATGAACTACGGCTTAACCGGGTTGAGTTGTATTGCAGAATTCAAGACCCGAATTACAAGTATTGAGTTCCCGGAGGGTACTGAGGCCTGGTCGTCATGTTTAAGATCCCTCACTGCAGATAAAGTGGAATGGGCTTATGGATGGCTTCCTCCTACTGAAGCTGTATATACATCAGCAGAGGTCCCTTATATTCTTTTGATGGGTATTCGAAGCATTCAGCCCTATGCTCCTTACCGCGTTTTGCGACAATTTGGAAGATTCCAGACGGTGCACAACGATGAAGACCTGAGTGGGCAAGTCATTGAGTTGGGCCCAAAGGCTGCATTCCCTGAAGGCCAAATCCGAAAGATATGGAATGAGTGCAGGTACCTCGAGCCCAAAACTATGGTACAAGACCGGGCCAGAGGTGAGGTAGATCCCAAATACTTGGTTTGGTTCAGTAAAAGGTTTCAAATCCCCGAGAGACCCGCCAAAAGGCCACATGTGCAACAATTAACAAGCGAAGCTCAGGTGCAGTGGGATTGGTTGGCTAAAGAAAAGGAGTACAGAGCTCGAATTGGAGCATTGGAAAAACAGGTTCAGGAGCTTCGGTTCGAAAACAGCGTGCAAGCCGCAGCTGACGAAGGTGATAAAAAGCAATTGGCCCAGGAGAATGAAGCTCTCAAGGCCCAAATTCAACAACTGAAATTAGACGCAAGGAATCGAGAAAGAAGTCTATCCGACGAGAGATTGATAAGAGGGTTGAAGAAAC
>NW_017704461.1:0-1251 GCF_001879085.1 Nicotiana attenuata | reverse complement strand
CCATCATCGAACCTGCTGGAACCTTCAGATCCTGATTCCGAGGTCATTTACTCAAAAATCTAACCCAGTTCATTCTTTCAACTTTAAGCTTCCGAAATAGAATTCTCCTGCCAATTCAACTCTGGACTTCCCAAAATTCAATTCCGACCACGCGCACAAGTCATAATACCTGAAATGAAGTTGCTCATGGCCTCAAACTGCTGAACGGAGCGCTAGAACTCAAAATGACCGGTCGGGTCGTTACAATCTCCAAACCTATCCATATTAGCCGTGAGCGATCACCAAGCGGAGTTGAAAGAAAAGAGACTTGACATGCCAAAGCTTGGCTTACGAACTCGTAATGAACGAAGCAGAAGGGATCAAAAGTTCCAGGGAGAAAAAAGGGACCAGCATTTTGGGCCACAAAGCCAACGTTTAAAACAAGGCTAAAGAAGGCTTTATGTATAGTAAACTAATCTCATTACAAAGAGAGTGGATCTATAGAGCATACGAGCCAGCATTTATCTTACTAAGTAAGCATGAGGGTAGGGGTGGGCTTAAAATTTGAATAACCGAAAAATTAGATCGAACCGAATTAATTCAGTATTGTTGGTATTATTTATATTTGATAATGCAAAGTCAAAGATTTCTTTGTGGTCCCTTTTCCTTCTTTACTTCTTTGTCTTTTGTTAAAGACACGGTGTCCCTTATTGGTTGTGGAAAGTCTTTTTCTTCTCTTTATATTGAATTGCTATTTGAAGGTTCTCACTTAAGGAAAATCGGCAAACAATCAATTAGACCTATTAAAAAGGAATTCTGAGTCAATCACTAGTTTGAAAACCTTTTTGAAGAAGGATTCATCACATATAAATCATACAGACACGTTTAAACATGAAAGAACAGTCATGCCAATCGGTAGAAGAGTCTAGTGTAGAAGAAATTTAAAAGTTCAGAGTTGTATGTAAGCAAAGAAGTTCACACTTAGTTCAAAAACTCAAAAAGTTAGTCGGAGAGAGTCAAGGGTTCTAAAATAGAACCCTAGTTCAATCACGTGATCAAACCTCGGCAGAACCCCCAAATTCTAGGGTTTCCACCTTGAATCAAATACAGAGATGAGGAAGCAAGTAGTCGAAACAAGCTCAGGGGTTTCTTTCAGAAACTCATGAGAACACATGCAAACACAGTAGTAAGAGTAGAAGAAACATGCTTAAGAAAGTTTTTTCTCAGAAAAAAACCTTTTCAAAGGATACAGTAGAAGGAAAAATATCAAAA
>NW_017704460.1:0-1251 GCF_001879085.1 Nicotiana attenuata | reverse complement strand
TTTTTTTTAAATCACAATCGACTGAAATCCGCTCATCGAGCTCGGCCGAAACACGACTCAATAAGCGAGGGACTAACTGATAGGTCAGAATCTGACCTCACGGTATTAACGGAGTTAATCTCGACTTGAGCTAATCCATAATTAATAAGTGGTATGGCCACTTATTCATAAGAGGATTCGACTCTTGTCCGATTTAATCTACGAGGGCACGACCCATTCATTCCCCCATGGGACGGAACTCAGCGTGGCCACGACCATTTATTGCCAGCTCACGAAGCTCACATCTATAAATACTAAGAGTGGAAGCCCTAGAAAGGGGCTGCTTCTTCATCACTATTCACAAAATAGAGAGAGAAGAGAAAAATATACCCATCTTATGGGAGGAGAAAACACCATTGTAAGGCTCTGAACCTCTTCAGGGAGAGGCAGACCAAACCAATATTATCAATAAAAGTTGTTAAGATTTCTTCCCCTAACCTTGAGTACTTATTTTCATGTTCTTCGCTTGGTCCGATGGATTATTACGATTTGCTATGATTTTTCCGTAACTTATTTGTATTGTTTTGCACTCATAAAGCACATGATAACTTTTGAGCAAACAGATAAGTTAATAAGTTATACCATAATTTTAGTAATACTTTTAATCAAATACGGAAAAAATTTAATCTCAAAATTTATATCGGGATAACTCACCTAATCGTTTGAACCAAACGGCCCCTAAAGACTTGCTTCCATTGGTTACTGTAGGCTGCAGTTATTATAAAGGCTGTAACTATGATTAATTACGTGAGATGTGCTGTACCGTGGTCCCAAATACTACTCTCTAAATCTAACTTTCTTCTGAATTTCTTTAATTTTTAGTTTTCCTTTTGTCTTCTATTTTCTGCATTTGGACATAAATTTAGTTGAAACTTAAAGGGAAAAAATTAAAGTTGTATTGAAAAATAACTTTTGAAAATTAAAGTTGTGGTTGGACATAACATTTTAATAAGATATAAAATGCTTATGACTTTCATTAATTTTTTGTTTTCCTTTTATCTTCTGTTTTTGATTTTTTTTAGCTAGCATTTTGAACATAAATTTGGTTGAAACTTAAAAAAAAAAATTGAATTTATGTTGAAAAATACTTTTTGGAAGTTGAAGTTGTGGTTGAACATTATCAAAATCCGGCAATGAAACAGTGATCTGCCTTCAACTGAGCTTTGGACACGTTGAGCTTCAATGGTAGAAGAGCTTAGCTCTCACGCCATG
>NW_017704459.1:0-1251 GCF_001879085.1 Nicotiana attenuata | reverse complement strand
TTTTACGTACCTATAGGGCCGTCCACTTCCCTACGTCGCCGTTTCGTTCCACTACATTAGGGCTCCAATCCCTGAGTTGTGCCTTTTTAGACATAGGACCCTCCATTCCCTATTCGCCTTTTGCCAACATTAGGGCTCTAATCTCTGAGTTGTGCCTTTTTAGAAATAGGGCCTCCATTCCCTAGTCGCCTTTTGCCAACATTAGGGCTCCAATCTCTATGTTGTGCCTTTTTAGACATAGGGGCTCTATTCCCTAGTCGCCTTTTGCCAACATTAAGGCTCCAATCCTTGAGTTGTGCCTTTTAAGACATAGGGCCTCCATTCCCTAGTCGCCTTTTGCCAACATTAGGGCTCTAATCCCTGAGTTGTGCCTTTTTAGACATAGGGCCTCCATTCCCTAGTCGCATTTTGCCTACATTAGGGCTCCAATCCCTGAGTTGAGCCTTTTTAGACATAGGGCCTCCATTCCCTAGTCGCCTTTTGACAACATTAGGTCTCCAATCCCTGAGTTGAACCTTTTTAGACATAGGGCCTCCATTCCCTAGTCGCCTTTTGCCATCATTAGGGCTCCAATCCCTGAGTTGTGCCTTTTTAGATATAGGACCCTCCATTCCCTATTCGCCTTTTGCCAACATTAGGGCTCCAATCCCTGAGTTGAGCGTTTTTACCTTTTGCCTCGGCCGAGATAAGATATGAATGAGACATCTTCGACTACAGATAGAGGGCAGAAGACTCGAACCAGGGGGGGCTTCTCCATCATTTTCTTGATCATCCACCAACATAAGAACACTTAGAGAGAGAGACTCCGAGAGGGGCGAGGGAGCCCAAAGGGAGAAAGAAAGGGAGATTCTTCACATTCAACAGTTCTCGAAGAAGACAACAAAATTGTAATTTCCTGGACCTCTCCAAGGGGAGGCAGGGTAAATTTCGATGATGAATGAAATCTCCCAATTATTATTTCTATTAAATCTTCCGTTTTACTCTTCTGTCTTTCGATCTAGTATTAATTATGATTGACTATGATTTACCCCTTCTTGTATATTGATTGATTTGCTTAAAAATTGTTCGATAACATTTTAAGTCAAACAATTTGGCGTCGTCTGTGGGGATTTCCTAGTGAAAGCACTTAGTTCTTCCCGGATCGAAGCAAAAGAGACACTAAGAAGTTATTCCCGGATCGCGGAGGTGGAGAAGCTCCCCCCGTTTCGGCTCCTTCTCATCCTCATACCGTGTCAGGCCGAAAACCGGCGC
>NW_017704458.1:0-1251 GCF_001879085.1 Nicotiana attenuata | reverse complement strand
TCTTTAATTTGCCAGCTCTCAAAAAACTCAGTGACTTGATCTCCGATAAATTAAGGGCCATTGTCACATACAATCTCCTTTGGTACACCAAATCGGCAGATGATATTACGCCAAATGAAGTCTCTGACCTCCTTTTCTCGTACTTGTTTAAATGCTCCTGCCTCTACCCAATTAGTGAAGTAATCAGTAAGCACGAGCAAAAATTTTACCTGTCCTTTTGCTTGTGGTAATGGACCCACGATATCCATTCCCCACTTCATGAATGGCCATGGTGATATGACCGGATGTAACAACTCCGCAGGTCTATGCATGTTGTTACCGTACCTTTGACATTTATCACATTTAGCTACAAAACTTTCCGCTTCTTCCTCCATTTTAGGCCAGTAATATCCTGCTCTAATCAAAGTTCTAACCAGTGATCTTCCTCCTGCGTGATTCCCTCAATGCCCCTCATGTATTTCCCTCATTACATACTTCGTTTGAGAAGGTCCAAGGCATCTTGCTAATGGACCACCGAACACCTTACGATAAAGATTTCCTTGTTTTAAACAGTAACGAGCGGCCTTTTTGCGAAGTGCATGCGCTTGCTTCTTGTCATTAGGGACGGTACCATACTGTAAAAAAGCAACAATTTCGTTTCTCTAATCCCAAATTAAATTATTAAAATTTACCTCATTCTTATCTGGATCGAGAACTGAGTGAAATAAATGTATAATTGCAGCATTTGCATCTTTTTCTACATTAGCTGCGGATGCGAGATTAGCTAAGGCATCTGCTTCAACATTTTCATCCCTCGATATCTGTATGACCTTCCATGTTTGGAATTGCTTTATCAGTTCCCGTACCTTTTCCAAGTACTATTGCATACTTGCTTCCCTAGCTGTGTAAGTCCCCAGCATTTGATTAACCACGAGCTGCGAGTCACTTTTGATCACTACTTGATTTATACCAAGTTCTCGTGCCAATTCTAAACCTGCAATCACAGCTTCATAGGACCATCAAACTGGCGCTCTCTGATGCGATTCAAATAAGGAAGATCGAGAAGCCATACAAGCTAGGACCCAACTGGGCTCCGAAATATCCAATCTCACAAATTGATTGGCCAAGGCTTGAACATCAATACAAGAGGTCTCACACCAATAGGAACGGAATGCAAGACTACCCATACTCACTGCCTTTCCACTCAAGGCATCGGCACCCATTGGCCTTTCCCAGCTGGTACAAAATGTAATATCTAGTCCGTTAGCAGCT
>NW_017704457.1:0-1251 GCF_001879085.1 Nicotiana attenuata | reverse complement strand
AATTTGCGTTCCAATTTATGGACCTTGTTGTGCTCGAGGCAGGCCTAAGCGACATATAGATTTGGAAAAAATCGAATGCCAATAACTGCGTCATTTCATTAATATGATAAATGAACCAAATTTCTACTAAAACGAAAATAATGATAAAGAGTCACTAATGGCATTTGCCTTATTACAACCAAAGCCTAAAACGAGCCTACAAAGCAAGTAAAACATAATTCCTAATCTATTTGGTCCCAGATGGACCTTCTCCATGCTTGGCCTTCTTTGCTCCATCGATCAGATTTCCCAGGTCGCGCATGTCCAGCAGCAGATACGCCCTTGCTAGGAGCCCTCCATCATTGCCACCTTCGGATCACCTGTTCCGTCGAACATTTCAAACTTAGGAGGTTTGTAACCCTCTGGTAGTTCTACGTCTGGCTGAATACACAAATCCTCATAATTGAGACCTTTGATGTCTTCACCACCTTCAACACTTTAGACTCGACTTGTAAGTTTCTTGAGTTCTTCCGCCGTGTTCTTGATGAGCAGGTCCTTCTCGACGAATTCGGGCATGTATAAGGTTTGTTGTAGAGTGTGGGGTAAGGTTTCCACATATATGGGGTTGCTTTGATGGACTTCGAGAATTTGGGCATAGTGGTGGTCGTTGGTTGAGTTTTGGGGATCAGGGGTAGGTTGTGATGCGTTTTTAAGAGTGTGGTAGGTGGTGGTTTGTGGATACTGAGTTGGATGGTGATGATGCTGCGGAGGAGTAGGTACTGGTGGAGGATTAGGATTTTGAGGATGTGTGGCTATTTTGATGGGGAGCGGGAGGATTTGGTTGGTTTTGTGTGTTCTGGGGAGGTTCAGGGTTTTGGGCGTTTTGTTGGTTGACGTCGGGGACGTTCAGGGTAAGGGAAAGGTTTGTTAAGATTTGGACCTGCTCAAGTTCCCCTTCCATTATCTTTGTTCCAACCATTAAACCAAGTCATTATGTGCCGGAGTACTCCGACCATCCGAAGTCTCGACATTCTCCTCATGTGTAGCGTTTGTCTTTTCTGTAGATTGCTTGTATTCTCATTCTGGCTTTTCCTTTGCTTTTAGGATCACTTGGAGGAGGAGCAGGTGGAGGACCTCTAGATTTGGTATGATATGCACGAACCAACCTTAGGGGATGAGAATAAAACAAAATAAAATAAAAAGAAGAAAAAAACAAAAAAAAGGTAAAAACAAAGTACAAGTAAAGGAAGTATTAAAAAGGAATAGTTTGCG
>NW_017704456.1:0-1251 GCF_001879085.1 Nicotiana attenuata | reverse complement strand
CTCATAGCCTTTGCAGCACATATGGAATTCACTCTTCATCAAATGGATGTCAAAAGTGCCTTCCTAAATGGCTATCTCAAAGAAGAAGTGTTTGTGAGACAACCTCCAGGATTCGAAAGTAAAGAATATCCTGATCATGTATACAAGCTAGATAAATCTCTCTATGGTCTCAAGCAGGCCCCAAGAGCTTGGTATGAAAGATTGTCAAAATTCCTTCTGGAGCATGGGTACAAAAGAGGTAAAATTGACAGCACTTTGTTCCTAAGGGAAAAAGGTAAAGATCTTCTTGTTGTACAAATATATGTTGATGATATAATATTTGGGGCCACTACAGATAGGTTGAGCAAGGAATTTGCTAAATTAATGGGAAGTGAGTTTGAAATGAGTATGATGGGTGAACTAAATTTCTTCCTAGGCTTACAGATAAAACAAAGCTCAAATGGAACCATGATTCATCAACAGAAATATACAAAGGAACTAATCAAGAAGTTTAAAATGGAGGACTCTAAAGAAATAGATACACCTATTGCAACTGCCACTAAATTAGATGCTGATGAACCTGGTTCATCAGTTGATCAAAAGTTGTATAGGGGTATGATTGGTTGACTCTTGTATCTTACTGCCAGCAGACCTGACATTGTTTTCAGTGTAGGACTCTGTGCACGTTTTCAGGCTAATCCAAAAGAGTCTCACTTGACTGCTGTCAAAAGGATACAAAGATACCTGAAAGGGACCACTGAATTATGCCTATGGTATCCTAAAGGTAGTAATTTTGATCTAGTAGGTTATGCTGATGCTGACTATGCAGGTTTCCTAGTGGATAGAAAAAGCACTTCAGGTATGGCTCACTTTCTTGGTTCATGTCTTGTATCATGGGCCACGAAGAAACAGAATTCAGTAGCACTATCTACTGCTGAAGCTGAGTATGTGGCTGCTGCTTCTTGTTGTGCTCAACTACTGTGGATCAAGCAACAATTAGTAGACTTTGGTATAGAAGTGGGATGCATACCAATATTCTGTGATAACACTAGTGCTATAAGTATGACAAAGAACCCGGTTCATCACAAAAGGACTAAGCACATAGATGTTAGACACCATTTCTTAAGAGACAACTATGAAAAAGGGCTAAATCTCCATAGAATTTTGTGCTACTGATAAACAAATAGCTGACATATTCACTAAGGCACTGAGTAGAGAAAATTTTAGAAAGGAACAGGTTGGAGTTAGGGAGTGATTAAGATCACCTAAAAC
>NW_017704455.1:0-1252 GCF_001879085.1 Nicotiana attenuata | reverse complement strand
ACAGGCAAAACGGGAAGACCTCGCCGCTAAAATGGGGCAGCTTAGTGCCAAGGCATACTACATTGGCAATATGATGTTGCCAGGACTTAGGTGAGCGGGCTGGCTCCTAAGGAACTTGTGGGCAAACGACTTACCAAAGGGAATGGCATCAAGGCTTGGTGACTTGATGCTAAAATCAGATTGACATGGCCAAAAGGCTGATTATAAGGCTGAGTTTATGCACGTTTTAAGGCATGTCCTAGACGTTTTTTATCATGGGGATCATGTCCTATCAGTTGGGGGATGTCATCAGAAATAGGAAACAGTTTTGGGCTGACTACACTATATATGAGTGTGTTAGTAGCCCCAAAAACGGGCTAAGTACCTAGGGAGGGAAATTAGCAAAGATGTTGGCATAGGGTTGTCTATATTAAGGCTCGAGCATGGCAAAATATGTGCCATTGCCTTGCCAAACGAGTGGGCAGCATGAGCAGCCTTAGGCGGGGGCTTTTATAGGGCAAAATCGTGCAAGTGTCGGCTATTTTTGTGAGTTGGTGCCTGCCAAGGGTGGCAGCACCTTGCAAAACTCGAGAATTTCCTTTGTAATTGATTTTATAAAAGGTTGGGAAAGGGTTCCCGTAAATCTGCTTGTGTCCTTCTATATTTATATTGCCTTAAACTGATTCTAAGTGTTAAACCTCGAATGCGAAAGAAAATCGGGCAAGGCTGAAGGACTTGACTGTCACACATCAGGCAATGTTTTCGGAGGACAGAAAACGCCCCTGTGACACCTGCCATGTCCTACGACGTCTTGACACGTGCATGGCCACGCCCTGCCAAGTCCTGCGACGTCCTAACATGTCCTGCCACGTCCTGCGTCGTGCCATGGCCACGCCCTGCCATGTCCTGCGACGTCCTGACATGTTCTGCCACGTCCTGCGCCGCGCCATGGCCACGCCCTGTCATGTCCTGCGACGCCCTGACACGTGCCATGGCCATGTCCTGCGACGTCCTGAAATGCCCTGCGTCGTTTGACTCGTGCCATGGCAATGTCCTGCCATGTCCTGCTACGTCCTACGCCGTGCCATGGCCACGCCCTGCCATGTCCGACCTCGGGCCATTGACATAGGCCTCGTCGACGCAAGCGACGCCCCGAAAAACCTCAACTTGCGACATTGTATTGGCACATCGCCCTCGGCATAGGCCTCGGCGACACAAGCGACGCCCCGATAAACTTCTACTTGCGACATTGTATCGGCACATCGCCCTTGGC
>NW_017704454.1:0-1252 GCF_001879085.1 Nicotiana attenuata | reverse complement strand
CTTCTCATGGAATGCCAAGCTGGCAAAAAATCTCTCATAATTGCTCATTTATACGTTTGCCCGAAAAACCTTCGTGTCTCCGAGCAAAGAGGGGCAGCTGTGAGCATGTGATTTTAGCCTCGCTTATACTATTCCTATAAAATTCTTAAAATTAGGATTTTTCTTTTATTCTTTGAATTTTAGGGAATTAATTGCATGATTTTGTGATTGTTTGCATTCTTTGAATTTTTAATTGATATAACTCATGAAAAAATACAAAAATGGCATACTTGCGTTTAAGATCCAATTCTAGAGTTTTTTTTTAGTTAATTAGTATCATGGAAATTAAGAGAAAAACAACCAAAAATAGTCATTTTATATTTTTTGTTTAGCTTTCTTTTTAAATTAGGATTTAGTTTATTTTAGAAAAATTAATTAGTCTAATTTTGGAGTTAAATTAGGTTTTGTTAGTTTTAATTTTGCAAGAAGAAAATAAAAAAAAAAAAAGAGAGAAGGAAAGGAAAAGAAAACAAATGAAAAAAAGGAATATAAAGAAAAGAATTAAGAGGTTAAAAGGGCTGTTTTGTACAAACATTTGGGCCAAGTTCAAGGTCCAACACCAAATAAACCCTGAACCCGCCAAGGCCCAAACCCCCAACCCAGGCCGGTCCAGCAGATGCCCGAAACGGCGTCGTTTTAATGGCAATTAATCCTGGCCGTCGAGGATTTTGATCCTACGGTCAGGAACTGGGGATTGTTTAGTATATAATTGTCGGATTCCCCCCTACCCCCTTTCACCGTCTCTCAGACCCTCAAACACCCAAACCCTTCTCCGCCGTCCTCCGCTGGCCGGAAATCGCTTCCGCCAGCGGTGATCACCCAAACTCGTCCAAAATTTCACCATACATTCCTCCCAACCCCTTCTTTACGAATATCCCCCTTTTACATTTCAAATCCCACCCAAAATCCTCAAACCAGTGAAACCCTAGCCGCCGTCGCCGCCACCTTCCAAACTTCCCCAAAATTACACCCCATACTCTCCTCAACCCCTTCTTCCTAAACCCATGACTGGTTCCCTCCAAATCTCACTAGAAATGCTCGAATTTTAAATCAAAGATGGGTAGAACCCTAGAAGTTCAAACTATTGATTCCTTCCCCAATTTCGTGGATCCAGTGTTGGATTCGAGCCACAAAATAATGATTTTGGTTTGTTCTTCACCAAGAACAAACGATTAACATTATT
Source organism: Nicotiana attenuata (assembly GCF_001879085.1). NCBI lineage: Eukaryota > Viridiplantae > Streptophyta > Magnoliopsida > Solanales > Solanaceae > Nicotiana > Nicotiana attenuata. The sequence continues at coordinate 30 of NW_017704454.1, read as the reverse complement.
CCGAGGCTCAAATCGGAGTCCAGCCTTATT
>NW_017704453.1:0-1252 GCF_001879085.1 Nicotiana attenuata | reverse complement strand
AATATCCGTTTCGAACCATATCGTTCATAGGAGTTTGAAAACTTGAAATATTTTCTTCCTTCGATTTAGATTCAACACTGGTCCGATTTGGCTAGGATTTGGAGAGAAGTAGTTATGGACTAGGGTTCAAGAGTGAGTGAGGGTTGTATGGCTGGATTTTGGTGGTGGTTGAAGTTGGAACGCCGGTGACAATGGCAGACTAGGATTTGATATGGAGGAGACGAAGTAAGGGGTGTTTGGATGAACTGAAGGGTTCTGAGGTTTCTCAGACATTCTTATGTGATATTGGAGATCTGTTCTGGGCCATTAGATGGAAAAAATGAACGGCCAAGATCTAATCGAACCTATTTAAACTCAAAACGACACAGCCCCACCCCCATACTACGTCGTTTGGTCAGGCTGGATTTGGACTAAGTGTAGTAACGGATTTGGGCCGGGTGTGAGACCAGTTGTCCGGGTATTGGGGAAAAATATTTGGGCTTGGTCAAAATTAAGATAGGCCCAAATCTGACCTTACCTCCTTTGCTTCTCTTGTTTTCTTTTCTCTTTTTTTCCAAAATTAACTAAAATCCTAATTAATTCCTAACACCTAATTATCCTAAAAATAATAATTAAACCTAAATGATAATTACCACCACTAACGAATTAAAAAGGAAAACTACTAAGATCAAAAATTAACTCCAAAAGTGCAAATGAAACTATTTGTGATTTTCCTTTTTATAAATACTTAATTACTAGTTAATTCTTAAAAATGCAAAGTCAAACCCTAAATGCAAATGCAACATATTTTTTGATTTTTCACTAATTAAAATGCACAAACAAAAATGCAAACAATTAACAGTAAATGTCACAAAAATCCACAAAATTGCAAACACTGAAAAAAGTTATTTGTTTTGAATTTCTGGGAGTAATTCATATAGGGCAAAAATTACGTGCTCACACCCATGATCATTGCAGACATATACCGAGCCTTAGAGAAGTGTCAACGAGGAGCGAAACACTTTGAAGGTTGCAATCTACTACTTCAACTTTGGCTCATGGAGCATCTCCAAAAGGGAGAATACCGACAAGAAATTCAGTGAAGGGTCTGGGATGATCACATCACTTTCCACCATCCAAAGCGAATGAATTACATCCCCGACATGTTCGCTCAGCCTGAGAATGCCAAGGAATGGGTTGAGCTTTTTGATAATCTGACTGAAGAACAGGTTCAATGGATGTTCGAGTGGTTTCCGAAAGAGGAGTTCATCGC
>NW_017704452.1:0-1252 GCF_001879085.1 Nicotiana attenuata | reverse complement strand
CGTTACCGAAGGCCAACCTCGGGAAAGCCGTCGATAGACAGGAAGCACCCCGATTAGCTGAGTATAATTTCAGTGTCGATTCGGCTACCCTGGTGTCAGCAATCGGACGTATCAAAGAAGCCCGATGGCCCAAACCCGTGCAGTCCGATCCGTCGAGGAGGGATCCCAAGTTAATATGTAAGTACCACAACACACATGGCCACAGAACCGAAGATTGTAGGCAACTGCGGGAGGAAGTCGCCCGGTTGCTCGATGAAGGTTACCTTCGAGAATTTCTCAGTGATCGGGCCAAAAATCATTACGAAAATCGAGATCGACCAGCTGATAGGAAGGAACCCCGGCACACCATAAACATGATAATTGGAGGGGAAGACGCACCTCAAGTACCAATACTGAAACGTACCAAGATATCGATCACAAGGGAGAAGTGGATCAGGGATTATGCACCAGAGGGAACACTGTGTTTTAGCAACGAGGAAATCGATGGACCAGCACAACCCCATAACGACGCTTTGGTAATATCCATGATGGTCCGAGACACTAAAGTCAAGCGTGTCTTGGTCGATCCCGGAAGCTCGGCTAACATAATTCGGTCATGGGTCGTCGAACAGTTGGGACTGACAGGGCAGATAATTTCTGAAGTGAGAGTATTGAATGGATTTAATATGGCTACGGAGACAACACGAGGGGAAATAACTTTAATGATCGACGTGGGCGGAGTTACGAAAGCGACCAAGTTCTGTGTTATTAAGGGCGATATGAGGTACAACGCCCTGCTCGGAAGACCTTGGATACACGACATCGGGGCCGTACCGTCCACGCTGCACCAAATGCTGAAATTCCCATCTGCCGAAGGGGTCATCACTGTGTACGGGGAGCAATGCGCCACAAGAGAGATGTTCGCAGTAGATGAGGTGTCCAAGGCAAAATAGCAGTCAAAGTGTAAGCCGCCGGTAAAGGAGGCTGAACCAGAATCTACCTTCGGGGAAGACCTCTTTATTCCCCGGTCTTTCGTGACTCCGGATGAGTCCGATGCCACCAAATCAACAGTAGAAGAGCTGGAACAGATCCCTATTCGTTCGAGTGCGCCAGACCGAAAGGTATACCTGGGCTCGGGTTTAACTACCGAGCTCAGGAAAAATTTGCTTTCTTTTCTTACTGCTAACGAGGATGTGTTTGCTTGGTCCCATTTGGATATGACAGGCATACCCCCCTGAGGTCACGACTCACAAGTTGAGCACAGACCCAAAAT
>NW_017704451.1:0-1253 GCF_001879085.1 Nicotiana attenuata | reverse complement strand
ACACACTCGTGATGTATGCTATTCTTTACATGGCCGCCCAACCAAAAATGCTTATGTTGCACAGACTGAGACTACAGGTAACCAGGGATTTTCTTTATCTGAAGGGGAGTATAATGAGTTCCTTCAGTATCGAGCAAGTAAGCAGACATCTCCACAAGTAGCTTCTGTTGCTCAGACTAATACTTCTGTTGCTGGTAATTCTTTTGCTTGTGTTTCCCAGTCTAGTCCTCCTGGACAATGGGTTGTGGACTCAGCCGCTTCTGATCATATCTCTGGTAATAAATCACTTTTGTCAAATATTGCGTATTCACAATCTCTTCCCACTGTTACTTTAGCCAATGGGTCTCAAACCAAAGCAAAAGGAGTTGGACAAGCGAATCCCCTACCCTTTGTCACTCTAGATTCCGTTCTCTATGTCCCTGGCTGTCCTTTTAATCTTGCATCTGTTAGTCGTTTGACTCGTGCCCTCCATTGTGGTATATATTTTATTGATGATTCTTTTATTATGCAGGACCGCAGTACAGGGCAGACGATTGGAACAGGACTTGAATCAGAAGGGCTTTACTACCTTAACTCCCTAAAATCCTCCAAGGCATGTCTAGTTACAGATCCTCCGGACCTAATTCACAGACGTTTAGGACATCAAAGCTTATCCAAGCTTCAGAAGATGGTGCCTGGTTTGTCTAGTTTATCCACATTAGAGTGTGAGTCATGTCAGCTCGGGAAACATACCCGAGCCTCCTATCCTCGTAGTATTGAGAGTCACGCAGAGTCTATTTTTTCTTTAGTTCACTCTGATATATGGGGTCCCAGTAGAGTCAGTTCAACCTTGGGATTTCGTTACTTTGTTAGTTTTATTGATGATCATTCAAGATGTACTTGGATTTTCTTAATGAAAGATCGTTCTGAGTTGTTTCCTATATTCCAGAATTTTTGTGCTGAAATTAAAAATCAATTTGGTGTCTCCATTCGCACTTTTCGCAGTGATAATGCCTTAGAATATTTATCCTCTCCATTTCAGCAGTTTATGACTTCTCAAGGAATTATTCATCAGACCTCTTGTCCTTATACCCCTCAGCAAAATGGGGTTGCAGAGAGAAAAAATAGGCACATCATTGAGACTGCTCGCACACTTCTCATTGAATCTCATGTTCCGCTGCGTTTTTGGGGCGATGCAGTTCTCACAGCTTGTTATTTAGTTAATCGGATGCCTTCCTCTCCCATCCAGAATCAGATACCGTATGCAGTATTGT
>NW_017704450.1:0-1253 GCF_001879085.1 Nicotiana attenuata | reverse complement strand
GTAATCAGAACAGTGTGAAGACAACCTCGGAATGGAAATTCGATGGTTCCGTTAGCTCCGTTAGGCAATTTTGAGGTTGGGAGCGTGTTCGGAATGTATTTTGGAGGCTCGTAGCTCATTTAGGCTTTAAATGCCAAAGTTTGGATTTTTGAAGTTTCCGGTCCGATAATGAGTTTTTGATCTGAGGGTCGAATTGGAATTCCGGAAGTTGCAGTAGTTCCGTCATGTCATTTGGGATGTGTGTGCAAAATTTCAGGTCATTCAGACGAGGTTCGGGTAGGTTTTTGATCGAAAGCGTGTTTGGTTGGAATTTGAAGTTCTTAGGCTTGAATCCTTGATTAATTCGTGTTTCCGGCGTTGTTTTAGGTGGTTTAAGGATTGGTACAAGTTTGAATGATGTTATGGGATATGTCCGTAGGTTTGGTTGAGGTCCCGGGGGCCTCGGGTGTGTTCCGGGTGCTCAACGGAGCACTTTGGAGTTGGAAAATATTGCAGAAAACTGAACTCAGCTGTTGCAGACTTTTCCTCTTCGCGATCGCGGCCTCCCTCTCGCGTTCGCATAGTGTAATCTTGGAGGGAGGCCAGTTCCTTCATCGCGTTCGCACAAATTTCACCGCGTTCGCGTAGAACAATTCTGGACCTCAGCATTTTCCTTAATCGCGATCGCGTTACAGGCCACGCGTTCGCATAGCTTTAAAATCCCAGGCCTTCGCGTTCTCATCCTACTCCTCGCGATCGCGAAGAGCATATCTGACATCTTCCATCTTTCTTCTCCGCGAACGCGATCTAATCTCCGCGTTCGCGATGCATTGAGTGTCTAGACAGTATTTAACATTTCAAAAATGAGGGTTAGCCATTTTTAACAAAACTCAAGCTAGAGAGCTTGGATTTGGGAGAAATTTCGAGGGGTTTTCAAGAGCAACGATTGGGTAACGATTCTCTACTCTCTTATGCTTAATACCCACTAATCTAATCACGATTTCACCTTTAAATTTCGGATTTTGAATGAAAATTGGGTGAAAGTTCATAGACCAAACTATTGGGTTTTGAGGGGGCATTTGACCTCCGATTTGGGAGATTTTTATATGGTTAGACTCGTAAGAGTATGAGGGTTATGAAAATGTAAAAATTATTCGATTTTGGGGCGTTTGCCTGGAGGGCATTTTGGTCATTTCACCTAATTTTACGCCGTAGCTTTGAATTTATTAGCAAAACCAGGTGTTTGCGATGTTATTTACAATATGTAATTGAAT
>NW_017704449.1:0-1253 GCF_001879085.1 Nicotiana attenuata | reverse complement strand
AGAACAATAAATTCCTCCTCCACGATTATTCTTTGCAAACGCGGAGGAGCAGACGCGAACGCTAAGAACAAACCAGCTGACAGATATCAGCAGTTCAAAATAGGAGGAAAAAGACTCGTAGCCCACCCGGAACACACCAGAGGCCCTCGGGACCTCAACCAAACATGCCAACATATCCCATAACATCATTCAAACTTGTTCCAACCTTCGGAACGCTCAAAATAACATCAAAACACCAATTTAACATCAGATTCAAGCCTAAGAACTCCAAAAACTCTCAATTTATGCTTTCGATCAAAAGGTCTATCAAACCTCGTCCGAATGGCCTGAAATTTTGCACACACGTCACATTCAACACTATGGAGCTACTCCAACTTCCGGAATTCCATTCCTACCCTCGGATCAAAATCTCACTATCGAACCGGAAACTTCAAAAATTCAACTTTCGGCATTTCAAGCCTAAATTGGCTACGGACCTCCAAAACACAATCCGAACGCACGCCTAAGTCCAAAATCACCATACGAAGATGTTGGAATCGTCAAAAATTCATTCCGGGGCCGTTTACTCAAAAGTCCAATTCCGGTCAAATTCTCACCGCTTAAACTCCCAAAACTAGATTCCTTCTTTCAATTTGACTCTAAATCATCCTTTAACTGAATTCAACCATGCACGCAAGTCGATACTCGCATTATGAAGCAGTTCCAGACCTTATGCCGCTGAATGGAGCTTAAATTCGCAAAACTACCGGCCGGGTCGTTACATCCTCGCCCTCTTAAAACCAACTTCATCCTCGAACGTGCCAAGATTCGCCTCGAAGTTCTTAATTCATTGAATGCACACTTCTAGCATATACCCGCGGGTGATCCCAAGTCACCCTAATCCACATAAATCTGACGACACCATCTCAACTGAAATTTAGCCTTTCTAGCAATACCAATAAGCCTTAGAGCCCAACTCCCCATCTCCCATTCATTTCCAAGGGACCTGATTGTAAATCCACATCCGGTATCAGTCTCAACTAGCTGCAACCACTTATGCCTACACCCACAGAGTACATCCACACAACATACACACCACACATAGGCTTATAATAACCATTCCCGATCACAATATTTGCCCGAACCAATCCTGCACCGGCCATAAGCCTCAAATTCGATAGGAACCTTTTTGAAACCTCCACAACACTGACGATGGTAAAATAGCCACGAAAACCACATAACTAACACCCGAATCACCTAATCACAACTAATAC
>NW_017704448.1:0-1253 GCF_001879085.1 Nicotiana attenuata | reverse complement strand
TAAACCATTCGTCAATACGACATCGGAGTAGAGAGATATTCGCATTTTCGCGAGACCGCGCAAGCAGCTCCCAATGGGACCCACTTAGGCGGTTTAAGATATTTGGATCTATATAGGACGACTCCAACCCGTTTTAAGTCATTTATTTTCACTATTTTCAGACCTTAGAACCCTAGGAACACCCTCTCAAGTTTCTCTCAAGATTCAAGACCCAAACAAAGGGCAAACAACACAAATCAAGTGTCGGGAATCCCGTGGCGCTAGTAAGTCTCTTGTTCTTCTTGTTGTTGCTCATTTTTGTGTTGTTCCAGCTCGTGTGGGAGGTTGTTTTAAAGGGTTTATGTTCTGTAAATACTCCCTCAAGTTCTTAATATCAACCCTAGGTGATTTCAAGCCTTCTAAAGTGATTCTAGTGCCAAAACAAAACACTAATTGATTGCTAGTTTCGCTTTCTTGTTGTTGTGGCAGAATTGGAGGGATATTTCGTGGAGAATTAAGGTCAAATTGGAGTTGTTCTTTCTGTATAAAGGGTAAGGAACCTCTTAATCTATATGTATTTGAGATTATCCAAGTTACGGCTAAGTCATTGAAGCTAGAACTTGTGAAATATATATCGAAAGGCTTGGTAGTAATGTTATCGGTTGGTGGACTGTTTTGGGATGCTCAATATGATTATTATTGATGTTGTTTGGGCTGTTGGTGATTGTTTGGAATTGTGTGAAGTCATATATATAGGGGAGGTGCTGTCCGTTTCATCGTAAAATAGGTTGTGGTCGATACATAATAGTTATGACGCTTGAATGGTAACTATAGTACCGTTTCTCTTATTGTAGACTAAGGAGTCGTGAAAATTGCATAGCTTGAGATTGGGGCAGTATATACAAGGTATGTGAGGCTATCCCTTTCCTTCTTTTGCACGACTCCGATTGTACATAATGTAATGAACGAGCTTCCAAAGATACTCTACTCTTAGAAGCTAGCAGTACTTACATTGTTTCCCCTCTTATGGAACGATTGATGTTGATGTTGCTTCTCTTATTCTTATGTTGTCAATGTTATTGGTACTTCCTGATTCTTATAAGGTTCATGGTGAAGAGTTAGTCCTAATAACGTGTACAGAGGATACCGACCTTACGTCACTCCGAAAGGTTTAGAACGTGAGTTCATGAGTCGAGCATGCATTATATATATGTATCTATTTTACTCTACCGAGCCGCGCTATAGTCGGCCGGGTATGGCACCTATTGTGCAAC
>NW_017704447.1:0-1253 GCF_001879085.1 Nicotiana attenuata | reverse complement strand
ACATATTTAGTTGACTCTATTGTCATTAGTGTTGAGAATGTAGATAGTCCCAATGTTCATGTAGTTGAGCGCATGGGTCCTCACTCCAAGCATTTTTCCACATTGTGTTTAGATGATGATATGGAAATAGAGTCGTCCGAGCCATTTGAGGAGTCAAGGAATCAAAAAGTAAATAAGAAAATCAGAGATGAAAACCTTTAAACGCTAAAAACCCTTTTTGTAGAAATCCATCAGAAATCAAAACCCCAGCCTTTAGGGTAAATGAAATCGGTCAATAATAATAGTAGAAACAGAAAATTTTAGGGGAGAAATACCAAACAAACACTAAATCGCTTCAGATCTAGAGAGATCTAAGCGGATTCAACCAGAAAATAGCTAGGTTCATGCAAATAGACGAAAACGAATCAAATCTGGTTCGAACCAAAGATTTGAAACCCCAAAAATACGAAAATACTCGTACTCACAGGTATCGGAGTGAACATAGACGGAATAATCGAGAAGTGAGAGACTTTGAACCAGATTTGGTTCGAATCTCTTGAGGTTCACCTCAAGAAACATAGAAATCGTATAACCAGTAGAGAGGTGAGGCCGGATAAGGCATGAAATCGAAGGAAAACCCCATGAATCAAAGGGATTTGAAGGGATTCTTGAGTGACGGCGCTTAGGGTTAGAGGGGGTGAGAGAGAAAAGAGATGAGAGAAGGATTCGGAGGCGGCGGGTTAGGAGAAATGAGATAGGGTTTGGGGTTTAGTGTAATAAAAAAGGAAGGTGGATCCTGCACCGTTGATCTTCTGAGATCAACGACCAGGATTAGTTTTAGGCCGGGGTAGGTTTAATTAGACGGGTAGGGTAATTGGCTCAGGTTATGGGATGACTGGTATTGGGCTAGGTCCGAAATTAGTTAATTAGGGCTAAATTATAAATACCCAATTAATTTAATAAAATAATTTTATAAAATAATTTATAAATGATCAAAATATCATTATGCATAAAAATGATTTAAAATTATTACTTAATATTATAAAAATATAAAAAGTTATTTTCCATGTAAATAATGTAATTTTGCATATATATGGGCTATTATGGCAAAATGTGCAATTCTAGCCTTAAAAATGCAAATATAATTATAAAAAATGCAATAACAATATTAAGCACTATATGGGCTTAAATGATAAATTTAGATGATTAAATCAGCATAAAAATGATATGAATGATAATTATTAGATATTTGTATAATAAAAAGGCAGAAATAA
>NW_017704445.1:0-1253 GCF_001879085.1 Nicotiana attenuata | reverse complement strand
ATGGTTAATTCAAACAAATGGGTAAGGCTTGTAATGTGGTTGCCAAAGAAACAGGATTACAGGCTCGAAGGGGTTAACTACGATACATAATAATTAGGCGGGTAAAATATACATATCTGGCTCAACAAAGAAATGCCTATATCACTTCCTAGACTGAATAAAACTACTATTTCGCTTTGCAAACACACGGGGCAAGTTCCAGGCATCAAATGCAATGCACAGAATATCACAAAACCTTACACACACATGGCACATAACTCACTCAGGATTGGATTCATCAAGACACCCTAGTCAGAGCAGTTAAGCAAATTTAAGATCATACAATTTAAGGTACTTATACAAGAGTCAAAAACTGAGCCTAAGCGTCACAGCCAAAGTACTCACTATTCTCAAGGCATAACAAAGTCAAGAGATATTGCTTCATTTCAAAACAAACACAATGGCTCCTATTCCCAAAAAAAAAACTACTACACCCGGTTCAAATAAAACCCTTGGAAAAAAACTCGTGGTTTAAAGAAAACCCAAGGGGTAATTAGCTACACTACCTAACAAACAAAAAAAAACTACTTTTAGGTATTTCTTTAGACTTACTTCCTCAAGAAACTAGTCTAGAAGATCCGTCATCAGGAGAGTCCCCATATTCCTGTTTTTTTTTTCGTTTACATTGACTTAGACCCTCAAGAAACCCGTCGAAAAGATCCGTCGTCGGGACAAGTCAACTTACCTACCTTAAGCTTACCTAGTGTAACTATTACTCAAAACACCAAAAACAATCAAGAAGAAACAAAGAAACATCAAACAGTCAAATTGTTACATATACATACATACACTGAAGTATCCCCACCCCACACTTAAAAGGAAGCCATGTCCTTATGGCATACAAAATAAAGAAGAGTGAGGTAAAGGAACTTCCCTGAAATATCACTCTTGATCGGAGACCGTGTCTGGGTTCAAATTGCAAACACGATCCAGAGCTCTCAGCCAGCCCAAGATTTTCTTCTCCGATTTCATCTGTTGGGCAGCCACCGCGTCAACACGTGTACCCAAGTCAGCGACCGAGGTACGCAATCCAGCCACCTCCTTCTCCAAAGCTGTGAACCGGGTAACCCGAGCAGCTCCAGATGGTGTTGCAGTCCCAGATGGTGCTGTAGCTGCTGCAATTTGCTCATAGGCCTGTGGCTCGGCCCCCACATCCAGAAAACAGAAGTGAGACCTCCCTGCCAATCTGTCTAGCATCTGATCAATGAAGGGAA
>NW_017704444.1:0-1253 GCF_001879085.1 Nicotiana attenuata | reverse complement strand
ATGATTTTAAATTTGCTTAACTGCTTTGACTAGAGTGTCTTGATGACTCCAATCCTGAGTGAGTTATGTGCCATGTGTGTGTGAGGTTTGGTGTTATTCTGTGCATTGCATTTGATGCCTAGAACTTGCCCCGTGTGTTTGCAAAGCGAAATAGTAGTGTTGTTCAGTCTTGGAAGTGATATAGGTGTTTTCTTGTTGAGCCAGATATGTATATTTTACCCACCTAATTGTTATGTATCGTAGTTAACCTCTTTGAGCCTATAATCCATTTTCTTTGGCAACCACATTACAAGCCTTACCCATTTGTTTGAATTAACCATCTATTTGAACCTTTTCACCTCTCATGAGCACTTAAATTGTTATGAACTTTGTAAAAGTTAAAGTGTGGGGTGGTTGGTTTGGCTTTTGAGTAAAACTAATTGAATAAGGAGAAAGGTTCACTGTTTTTAAAAAGGAAGAGCCACTTGAATAATATAGTTGGATTGTTGTGAAAAAAAAATTCCTTGATAAGTGGTGGCTCTTGACGTAAGTGTGCTTAAAGAAGAATGGGGTAATTTACATTGATGTGAAGGTGGAATTTTGGTTTGACATACGTATGGGGTTTAAATGTTAAAATGTATGTATTAAAGTGCTTAGGGAGGTGTAGTCACTCTTATATCTAAATGTATCCTACCCGTCCCGTAGCCTACATTACAACCAAATAAAGTCCTAATTGATCCAAGATTGAATGAGCTCGATTAGTGGAGTAGTACACTACGGGCAAGCTTATGGTGCATCTTTTGTGGCATATGAATGTTATTTCTGAGAGTGAGTGAATTCTTTCTATCTTGAGTTCCTAAGTGTTCTTAAATTTTATTGTGTGGAACTACTCTCTTGTATTGTGTGAGGGCACTTGATTCATGAAGGAAAGGTAATGTCAGTGACCTCTATGTTAGAGTAAGTAGGTGAGTTGTGAATAATGCGTGGCACTTGTGAGTCAAATCTTGAGGTGAAGATGTTACGCTTTTGTGCTTAGTCTATTTTAAATACTCTTGGTGTGCTGCGTTAGGAGAATTGTTTAAAAAGGTCGTGTCTATAAAAAAAAGTGTAGTTTGATTGCTCGAGGACGAGCAATGGTGTAAGTGTGGGGTGTTGATGATAGGCTATAATTGCGTATTTTAGTCGATTATTACACTCTAATTTACTGCACTTTAGTTGAGTTTGCGCTTTAATCGCTAGTGTTTTTGCACTAATTGTGTATTTTATGCCTTGTA
>NW_017704443.1:0-1253 GCF_001879085.1 Nicotiana attenuata | reverse complement strand
ATAATTTCTTCTTGTGACTTTTCAAGTCTAAATCTTTTCTTTATAGAACATCATGTACATAGCTCATATTGGTGTCCTTAAATGTAAAGCATGGCATAAGAATGAAAAAAAAACATATAAAAATATTACTAAAGATTCTTTCTTCTTCATAAATTTTCAGCATGAAAATAGCATATATGAATAACACAAAAATCTGAAAATAAGAATGAAATAAACATATAAAAATATTTCTAAAGATTCTTTCTTCTTCATAAATTTTTAACATGAAAATAGCATATAAGAATAACACAAAAATCTGAAAATTTAAGCACATATATCATAATAGATCATCTAAACTTTTGCTAGAACAATTCTAAGTTAATGGGTACTCACTCGCTCCAATTAAATAAATATAAACTCTTTTAAGCAATTTATCAAACGCTTGTATGCGTGCTTTTGTGACTTAAACTACTTTAGTAAAGGGTTATATCAACTCACCTCAAAACTTCTCGAGCCAATACGTAGGCCCCAGTCCAATTGACACCAGTCAAACAATCGATTCTACAACAACCAGTGCATTTTAATCAATTTTAAAGTACTACACCTAATTATGAAATTTATTGATGATATAGAGGAAGAAGGGAATTAACTATTCAATTCTTACCTATTACTACTGTAGGGTAATTGACAATAGGGAATTTTACATACCTGAGTTCAAGTATAAGTGATTTGTAAAGAATCCTAGGTTTTCCGTTGACTGCGTGACTTGTTCACTGCTTCTATTTCTTATCTCTGTGCGTTTGGTTTGTTTTGACTTTCATTAAGGCTTTATGCCTTTGGTTTGTTTTGGTCGTGAGGCAGAGGAGTGGTATATGGACTTCAAGCCCAAATTCTTAAAAGCTTAGTTTGCTTCCCTTTTTTTTTTGGATACTCACTTCTAATGATTAATAATTAAAAAAATTAAAAAAACTTTCCCTAATTGTATGTCCAAATTTTATAAATAGAAAAGTAATTCAAAATCAATCACAAGAATTTAAATCTGTAATAGAAGTATAATTTAAGATTATAAAAATTAAAATTCTAATATCTAGCTATGCCTTGAAACTTTTTATAAATTTGAGGAGTGTACAATCTCCTCCTTAAAAACATTCGTCCTCGAATGTTACTAGGGCCTTATTCTTAAGCTAACAATCTTAAATTTTTTCTTAGTCATTACTCACTCTTCCAAGGAACTCAAAATTTTGGCTAACTCCCTAAATTTTCAAAAATTTCGG
>NW_017704442.1:0-1253 GCF_001879085.1 Nicotiana attenuata | reverse complement strand
AAGGGTGTTGTACATTGCGTTTCTTATATCACCGGTATGGTAACCCGAAAGGTTTCGAGGAACCCAACACCGGATTGACACATGCCGGAAATAAAGACAAATGGGAAGCCCGACGGGGATTAGCCTTCATGGTAGCCTTTCTGGGAGTGGTGGTTTGTCCGAGAAAAGATGGTCACATAGACCTCGGCCTTCTAGGGATGCTAGATGTTGCCCTGAAAAAACCTACTAGCTACAGTGGTTCCCCTGATTGTAGCAGAAATATACCGAGCTTTGACCAAATGTCGGGAAGGTGTGAAATTCTTTCAAGGTTGCAATTTGCTCTTACAGTTGTGGATACAGGAACACCTCTGTCACCGCACAGGCTATATGAACTACGGTTTAACCAGGTTGAGTTGTATTGCAGAATTCGAGACCCGGGTGACAGGTATTGAGTTCCCTGATGGTACTGAGGCCTGGTCGTCATGCTTAAGATCCCTGACCGCAGATAAAGTTGAATGGGCTTATGGATGGCTTCCTGCTATTGAAGCTGTATACACATCAGCAGAGGTCTCTTATATTCTTTTGATGGGTATTCGAAGCATACAGCCTTATGCTCCTTACCGAGTTTTGCGACAACTTGGAAGGTTCCAGACAGTGCACAATGATGAAGACCTGAGTGGGCAAGTCATTGAGTTTGGCCCGAAGGCTGCTTTCCCTGAAGGTAGAATCCGAAAGATATGGAATGAGTGCAGGTACCTTGAGCCTAAAACTATGGTACAGGACCGATCTAGAGGCGAGGTAGATCCCAAATACTTGGTCTGGATTGGTAAAAGATTTCATATAGTTAAATTAAGTACACCCTTCAGGAAAAAAAGTACAACATCCGTTTCAATTTATGTGTCTTGTTTACCTAATTAGTTTGTTTAAAATAATTTTTTCTAATATATAGTAAGTTTTTAATTTCGATATTCTAATTTTTCTCTTAATAACACTCTCTTATAGGAATGACATGACATATTTAAAGTCACACCATTCAAAGGACATTTGTCGTATATTACATAGATATTTAGTTTAACTAAGAGTAAGCCCACAAGATTCACATATTTTTCTTACATTTTAAAATTTCGCGCCAAATCAAACTAAGATCCATAAAATGAAGTAAAAAGACCGTGCCAACTGTCAAGATATTATCTGCTTGACGTGACCTGTAATGTCTGCTTTCCTGAACCCTCTAGGTCACCTCAAGGTTTTTGGGTCTCACAGTTTTGTGATTT
>NW_017704441.1:0-1254 GCF_001879085.1 Nicotiana attenuata | reverse complement strand
ACGTAAGGGAATTTGTACGAAGATGCGACAGGTGTCAAAGGCATGCGCCATTCATCCATCAGCCTGCTGAGCTGCTGCATTCGGTCATCTCCCCATGGCCTTTCATGAAGTGGGGAATGGACATAGTGGGCCCGCTTCCTCGAGCTCCAGGTAAGGCTCAATTTATTCTTTTGGTTACTGACTACTTCTCCAAATGGGTTGAAGCGCAGGCTTACGAAAAGGTTCGAGAGAAAGAAGTAATCGACTTCCTTTGGGACCACATCGTGTGTCGGTTCGGGATGCCTTCCGAAATAGTATGTGACAATGGGAAACAGTTCGTTGGGAGCAAGGTATCAAGATTCTTCGAGGATAACAAGATCAAGAGGGTATTGTCAACCCCGTACCATCCCACCGGAAACGGGCAGGCTGAGTCGACCAACAAGACCATCGTTCAGAACCTAAAGAAAAGGTTACAAGACGCAAAAGGAAAATGGAGAGAGATGCTGCCCGAAATCCTATGGGCCTACCGGACAACCGAAAGGACTAGTACCGGTGCCACTCCTTTCTCTTTGGTTTACGGAGCCGAGGCCTTGATCCCAGTCGAGGTGGGCGAACCCAGCGCTAGATTCCAGTATGCAACCGAGGTTACCAACCAAGAAGCAATGCTCACCAGCTTGGATCTTTTAGACGAAAGGAGAGAGGCCGCACTAGTTAGGATGGCAGCTCAGAAACAAAAGATCGAGAGATATTATAACCGAAGGGCTCGTCTTCGACACTTCAATATAGGGGACTTGGTACTAAGAAAGGTCACCCTCAACACTCGAGACCCTAACGAAGGGAAATTAGGACCGAACTGGGAAGGCCCTTACACCATTTTGAAGGTAACCGGAAAAGGTTCGTACAAGTTAGGAACGATGGATGGGAAAGAACTACCCAATAACTGGAATATAGGCCACTTGAAGAGATACTACTGCTAAAGGTAAGTCTTCTTTCTTCTTCGCTTCCATAAATTTTTTTTTTTTTTGGAGACTTGTCCGATCCTAACCCGTGCAGGTCGATGATCGGTCGCTAAGATAAGTTCGGACATCGGAGAGACTGAAAGCACGAGCTGCACTCTTTTTTCCTTCGACCGTTTTTGTCCCAACTCGGGTTTTTCGGCAAGGTTTTTAACGAGGCAGCAAGAACATCGTGCTACTATAAAGGTATCCAAGGGTAAATCATTGTATACTAGATCGCCCTCCGAAGAAGGCGAAGGTCAATAAGAATAAATGTAAG
>NW_017704440.1:0-1254 GCF_001879085.1 Nicotiana attenuata | reverse complement strand
CTAGCCTAAGCTATGGTCTATGAATTACAAAAAAGGTCCTATCTATGTCTTAAACTTGCTCTTGTGTTGCCTCGTATCATTCCGATGGAATTCTTGCGTTGTTGCCTTTAAATTGTGATCGGAGATGTTTTGCTATTCCTCCGAGTGATGCTTGACTGCTGAAATTTGAAATATATGCCTACTATTCTCCAGGCAGGCTCCTGATTGCTGACACTTGAAAAGTATTCCCTTGTTCTCCAGGTGGGCTCCTGATTGCTGAACTTGCAAAGTATTCCCTTGTTCTCCAGGTGGGCTCCTGATTGCTGAACTTAAAAAGTATTCCCTTGTTCTCCAGGTGGGCTCCTGATTTCAACAAATAGACAAACAAAGAAAATTTTCTGCCCCAGTTTGGTGGTGGGCACATCATGTTATCCAATATCAACACTTTGAACGCTAAAATTTGAATTGTACTTCCCTTGTTCTCCAGGTGGGCGCCTGATTGCTGAAACTTGAAATGTATTCCCTTGTTCTCCAGGTGGGCGCCTGATTGCCAAAAACTTGGACTATATTCCCTTGTTCTCCAGGTGGGCGCCTGACTTCAACAAAATAGACAAACAAAGAAACTTTCCCTGCCCCAGTTCGGTAGTTGGGCACATATGTGAGTGTTAAACTGAATCGTATTGCCAAATGTTACTAAAAATTTGAAAGCTAGGTCCTATTATCCAGGTAGGTCCTGACAACTCTTAGCAAAACAACAATTTTACATCTAAGCTATGTCTTTTAAAGGTATGACTTCCACTATATCTTGTTATCTAAGCAGACCTTAAACTACGTCCCATTATCCAGGAGGGTCCTGAAAATCAAAATTCAAGTCTTATCTTAAGAGTGCCAATTCTACGGCTGAATTATACTATCCTACAACAGTATCTTGTTATCTAAAGGAGATCTTATAACTGTGTCGCATTATTCAGGAGGGTCCTGACAACTCCTAACTGAATCCTATCTTAAACAAGCAACTTTGAAACCAACTTATGTTCCTTGGGGTACATTTATGCTAAATTATGCTACTCATGATTGTTTTGAAATTTAAACTAAGTCCCATTTTCCAGGAGGGTCCTGAGAGTTTACGGTCAAACCTGTTTGGTGCTTGCTCTTCCCCTACGGAGAGTTCCTCCGAAACAAACGAACTTTCCGCCCTTGTTTCAATCAAAGAAAGACCTTGTTAATATAAAATAGTGGCTAGTTGCTGGCATTCTTGCTAGGTACGTCCCTGCT
>NW_017704439.1:0-1254 GCF_001879085.1 Nicotiana attenuata | reverse complement strand
GCTTGAAGACATATGGTAGATTTGCATAGCCATTTGTCAAAGCCATTCAACACTCGGCTTAAGGCTTCATGCAAGAGGCCACTTGAAAATAGATAGGACATTTTGAAAAATAAAAAACTCATGGCTATTGGTATAAATGGAATTTCAAAAAGAAATTTTTGATTTTGCATTATGAATAATTCCAACAATCCCCCCACTAATGCAAAGACAAAAAATAGAACAATTTTGGGCAAAAGAAGGAACATGTACTTAAGTGTCAATATCTTTCGATTTGAATTGACACGTAGTGAAATGAGGCAACAACTAACATCCACAAAGTGAAGTACTCTTGAACTGAATGGACATTAGCTGAGACCCCCACAACCATACTATATCCTTAATTTTATACAAATTCTGCGATACTAACAAAGTGCTTTTATGGTCATGCACATACATTGGGTCTCATGAGTGCTCTAGAAAGGCATCCCAAGTCTTTCATAAAAGGCGACCGCACCTTTACACTCACGTAGGTGATTCCATCAAGTCTATCTACACATAGACTACCTTAAGGATATGGAATCATTAAGAGCACAATAAGCTCAACCTTATAAAGCACTACCACACGCCATAGGGATAGGAAATGTAGTGCATATTGAGGTCTCATATGGCTTCGTTTGACCACAAACGGGTATCCACTGTTGATACCCAATTTTTTCCGTATATTTTTTATATGCAAAACACTTTCGAAATAGCATATATATGCATATACAAGTATGCCCAAGTGTTTTAGTATTTTTTCTAATTTTTAAAGGATTTTTTAAATCAATTTATTGCCCATTTTAGCAGTACAAAAATCAATAATTATTCCCAAAATTATTTTTTGGTGAATAACTTATTTTATTCTCATATTTATACCAAAATGTAGCTAGGGTATTTTTTATACATTTTTACAAATTTATTTGGTATTTTAAAAGCCAAATTGCATACAATTGCAATTTTAGCCTGTTTTCAGAATTAACAGCATTTTATAATTATGAAACTGGTTCCAATATTTTTAAGTTAATATTTGTATTAATTAACTGATCCAGTACTTTTAATTTGTTTTCGAAATCAGTTTTTACTATTTTTATAAATTAAAAGGGAAAAACTGGCTATTTAAAATATGGCCTCATTTGCATTTCAATTATAGCCAAATTAATCCCCCTAATTGACCCAATTTCAAACAAATTTTGGACCAGCCTAATTCCACTTAACCCAACCCTTAACCCATTTAGA
>NW_017704438.1:0-1254 GCF_001879085.1 Nicotiana attenuata | reverse complement strand
TAATGACATATCTCGTTTCTATGATGTAATATCGCGAATGACAAGCTTGAAGAAACAGGAATTAGATATGTCTACTTACTTGGGACAAGTTCAGGCAGTCATGGAAGAATTTGAGACGTTGATGCCAGTTTCTGCTAGTATTGAAAAACAACAAGAGCAACGACAGAAGATGTTTCTAGTTCTTACACTCGCTGGACTCCCTAATGACCTTGATTCAGTACGTGACCAGATTTTGGCTAGTCCAACCGTCCCCTCAGTTGATGAATTATTCTCTCGATTACTTCGCCTTGCTGCAGCACCTAGTCACCCAGTGAGCTCATCACAGACACTTGACTCATCTGTCCTCGTATCCCAATCAGTGGACAATCGGGCATCTCATACTATGGAAAATAGACGAGGAGGAGGTCGTTTTGGAAGATCTAGACCCAAGTGCTCCTATTGTCATAAACTTGGACACACTCGTGATGTATGCTATTCTTTACATGGCCGCCCAACCAAAAATGCTTATGTTGCTCAGACTGAGACTACAGGTAACCAGGGATTTTCTTTATCTGAAGGGGAGTATAATGAGTTCCTTCAGTATCGAGCAAGTAAGCCCAAGGAATTATTCATCAGACCTCTTGTCCTTATACCCCTCAGCAAAATGGGGTTGCAGAGAGAAAGAATAGGCACATCATTGAGACTGCTCGCACACTTCTCATTGAATCTCATGTTCCGCTGCGTTTTTGGGGCGATGCAGTTCTCACAGCTTGTTATTTAGTTAATCGGATGCCGTCCTCTCCCATCCAGAATCAGATACCGTATGCAGTATTGTGTCCCCAATCACCCGTATACTCTGTTCCCCCTCGTGTTTTTGGGAGCACTTGTTTCGTTCATAACCTAGCCCCTGGGAAAGATAAGTTAGCTCCTCGTGCTCTCAAGTGTGTCTTCCTTGGTTATTCTCGTGTTCAGAAGGGCTATCGTTGTTACTCACTTGATCTTCGTAGGTACTTTATGTCCTCTGACGTCACATTTTTTTGAGTCTAAACCTTTCTTTACCTCTTCTGACCTTTCTGACCCCCTTGATATATCTGAGGTCTTACCTATACCGACCTTTAAGGAGTCTACTATAGCACCTCCTTCACCTTCCGCCACAGAAGTCTTACCCGAGTCTCCTATAGCTCCTCCTTCACCTTCCGCTATAGAAGTCCTATCCATTCCAACCGTTGAGGAGTCTAGTGCCACAGGAACACCACTTTTGACATATCATCGTCG
>NW_017704437.1:0-1254 GCF_001879085.1 Nicotiana attenuata | reverse complement strand
CTTTCCAACATAAGGTCTCACTCCCTAGTTGATTCCAGCATAACCTCATGACCTTAAAAAATAGGGTCCCACTCCCTAGTTTATGCGAGCAAAACCTGATGACTTTACAATATAGGGCCACACTCCCTAATTGATGGCAGCATAACCTAATAACTTTCCAACATAGGGTCCCACACCCTAGATGATGTCACCATAACATAATGACTTTCCAACATAGGTTGCCACTCCCTAGTTGATGCCACCATAACCTGATGACTTTCCAACATAGGGTCTCACTCGCTGGTTGATGCTAGCATAACCTGATGACCTTCCAACATAGGGTCCCACTCATTGGTTGATGCCAGCATAACCTGATGACTTTCCAACATAGGGTCCCACTCCCTTGTTGATGCCAGCATAAACTTGTGATTTTCCAACATAGGGTCACCACTCCCTAGTAGATGCAAGCATAACCTGATGAGTTTCCAACATAGTGTCCCACTCCCTTATTGATGCAAGCATAACCTGATTACTTTCCAACATAGGGTCCCACTACCTAGTTAATGCCAACATAACCTTATGACCTTCCAATATAGCGTCCCACTCCCTAGTTGATGCCAGCATAACCTGATGACTTTTCAACATAGGGCCACACTCCCTAGTTGATGCCAACATAACCTAATGACTATCAAACATAGGGTCCCACTCCCTAGTTGATGACAGCATAACCTGATGACTTTCCAAGTTAGGTTCTCACTCCCTAGTTGATGCTAGCATAATATGATAACTTTCCAACATAGGGTCCCACTTCCTAGTAGATGCCAGCATAACCTGATGACGTTCAAACATTGGGTCCCACTCCCTAATTGATGTTAGCATAACCTGATGATTTTCCAACATAGGATCACCACTCTCGAGTTGATGCTAGCATAACATGAGTATTTTCCAACATAGGGTCGCAACTCTCTAATTGATGCAAGCATAACCTGATGACTTTCCAAAATAGGGTCCCACTCCCTAGTTGATGCCAACATAAACTAATGACTTTCCAACATAGGATCTCACTCCCTAGTTGATGCCAGCAAAACCTGATGACCTTGAAAAATATGGTCCCACTCCCTAGTTGATGTCAACACAACCTGTTGACTTTCAGACATAGGACCCCACTCCCTAATTGTTGCCAGCATAACCTAATGACTTTCCAACATAGGGTCCCACACCCTAGATGATGTTAGCATTACCTCATGACTTTCCAACATAGGGTCCCACTCCCTA
>NW_017704436.1:0-1254 GCF_001879085.1 Nicotiana attenuata | reverse complement strand
ACAATCATCATGTGCTCTTGTTGAACCATTGTGCGCTTGAATCGTAACTAAGGTCGTTGTGGGCCCTCGACTCGATGTCTTTAGCAATCCTTGAGGGTATGTGGTGAGAATTAGAATTGTGAGTCCAAGTCCCGAGCCGATGGTCTAGAACTTGCCCCAAATGTTTGTTGAGGCGAAATCCTAGGTGAAATTTGACTTGAGAAGTGATTATAGGCTCTCCTTGATCCAAATGCTAAGTTGAAAAATTCCATAGCCTACCAATGAAATGATTCCCTAGTTAACCCTTTTGAGCCTTTAAACTTTCTTCTTTCAAGAACCAAAGCTACAAGCCTATACCCATTTTTAATGAGACCTTCTCTTGGCACCCACATCTTCCCTTGAGTAAATGACAAATGTCTAAGTTTGGGGGGAGAGGCAAGAAAGGAAACAATGTGGTAAAAGGTACAAAAGTAAAAGAAAAGAAAGGCAATGAAAAAGGAAGAAAAGACAAGACAAAAAGAAAGACCAAATTGAATAAGGTCAAAAAGGGGATTCAAAGAAAACAAAAGTGAAAAAAGGGAGTGGAAAAAGTATAAAAAGGAGAAATGTGTTGAATTGCATAAGAAAGAGTGACAGTGTGTCTCTCTATCCCCTTGAAAAAGAAGTGAACACTCAAATGAGTCAAGAAAGTGTGCCAAAATGAATCAAAAGAAGTGCTTAAGGGAAGATTGAACCCACTTATATAAAAACATGTCCTATCCTTGCCCAAAAGCCTTTACAATGACTTCACAAAAGCCCTATATGATCTTGAGTTGAACGGAACCTACATTAGTGGATACATACATAAGGGGCAAGCATATGGTACCTAGAGCCGGACTTGTGACCTTCTTTTTGAGAGAATTGAGTGAAAATCCCATCAACCTCGGTTTGTGTGTCACTACTCTAAAAGGTGAGGTTCGCTTAGGGAGAGTTGAGGATGTTTGAGTTTGGGTTCCACAATGACCAAGGTATTTGAGAAAAGCTCTTTGATGAAATGTGTCAACCCTTGATGCTCTTGTGGCACACTTGATCCATAGTTTTCAAAAGCCTAAAATGTGTTAATGATGCATTCGTATTGAGGGCAATTGTTAGTCCCAATTGATGCTTGTTGAGGTTACTTTAGGATAGCTGGAAATTCTTGGATTGCTCTTTGGGTTGGGTCTTATTTTGTTTGCTTGAGGCAAGCTAAAGGTTTAAGTTTGGGGGTAGTTGATAAGTTAGGATTTTAACATGATT
>NW_017704435.1:0-1254 GCF_001879085.1 Nicotiana attenuata | reverse complement strand
CTCCTCCAAGCCTTAGGAATTCTAGCCTTTGTCTCCTAAACCTGTCTAGTATCTTCAGTGACCCAGATTAGGGATTTTTCTTTCTTTTTGCTCATGTTTTGAATATTTTTGCTTTCTAGTTGTGTATTGTGGTAGAAACATATCTTCTATCGATGATATCTACTATTTTTTCTCTTGTTGACTGTTAATATTTCCTTGATAGTTTAAATATGTTTGCTTGATTACTGATAATTGATCCATGATTGCACTTGCAGTTTCCCCTGTGGCCATGAGTACTTATTAAGATATGGGAACCACACTTTGTTTATGCAACTTTTCGATGATGCCAAAAGGGGGAAGAGATATTGTGCTTTACATATTCTGAATATGTGATGTTTATCATCTAATTAACTTGGTCCTTGATTATAAGTGAATTTTTCTAAACTTTGTATTGATGAATAAGCTGAGTTCCTGCAGGGCCCAAGCAATTAAAAAGCACAGAGTTTATCATCATCAAAAAGGGGGAATTTGTTGGCCCAAGTAAGAGTGAAGTTTTGAAGATTGACAAAAGAACTCAGTCATGGACCAGGTCCATCTTGTCAGGCACAGTAGTGATCAACCCAAACATGTGAGATGCACGTGAAGGAGATAAGTCTAACCTATCAGAAGTGATATCTCCTGATCATGATCGAAAAGGTTGCATATTGGATAAGGAGAAAGACTCCTTATACAAAGAGAACACGGTTCAAGAAAAGGATAAGAGTTAGAGTGTGAGATCAACTAGAACTCTTTCACGATGGAAGAGTAGCAACTGTATCCTAGTCAATCTCTTATGACTAACTCCTTAAATATCAGTGTTGTTCTCTTTTACAGGTAATGCACATAAGCAGAAGTTCAACGTGAATTGAGAGCAAAATAGCGATGCAATTTTGCAAGCAATTTATGTGTGATTCAAGCGTGCAATCCTGAAGCTACTTGAACCAGATAGAAGAAATAGTTCCAAGTGTCTATCTTTTATTCTAGTTCAATTGTAGTAGGTGATTTTACATTGTACCTTTTATATTTTATAGAAGCAATTGTATTAGGTACTTAGACAAGTTAGAGTTAACTTGAAGTTTTCGCAACAGTTGAGGCTGTGTGCCACAACGGGATTAGAGTTAATCCTAGGTTTACAAAAGAGTTTTTGTAAATGCAGTTTTTGGCTCAGTGATTTTAGTGGAAGTTTGGAAAAATCCTACTGAGTAGTAGGTCGTGGTTTTTTTTAACCGTTTTGTA
>NW_017704434.1:0-1254 GCF_001879085.1 Nicotiana attenuata | reverse complement strand
ATCGGACGGCCATTTAGCGAATTTTCATGGCCTCTTGCAAAGATATCAACACGCTAGTTGCTTTAGGCTCGTCTTGTAATAATATTACCTTCTTATACTCGGGTGCGCATTTCATGTGACCCAAATCAAAATCCTAAAACGTTGGATAAAATGTGTTTCGGATCCGGGTGCATTTCATGTGACGTGATCCAAAAACACGTTTTAAACGACGTTCAATCTTCCCTAAAAATCAATTTAAAAGCGGTAAATAATTTAAAATTGCACTATAGGATGAACATGTTTTAGAATCAGATATTAGGCCAATTATGATAGTTTAAGCGACCGTGCTAGAACCACGGAACTCGGGGGTGCCTAACACCTTCCCTCGGGTTAACAGAATTCCTTAGTCAGAATTTCTGGTTCGCAGACTTCACTTGGAAAGTCGAAAATTTCCTCAATTTGGATTCAAGATAAACCGGTGACCTGGGACACCAAAATCCAAACCTATCCCAAGTGGCGACTCTGATAAACAAATAATCCCATTTCGAATAATGTCACTTAAAGTGGAAAAACTCCCATATACACTATCCTTCGGGGGTAGGTGTGTAAAAAAGGAGGTGTGACAGAAAGGTGTTAGGCACCCCTCAAGATCCACTAGTGTGGTTCCCGGCCATGTTATATTGTGACTTCACATAATCAAGTAGGCAATTAAGGGCTCAAATAGAAAGGGACTTGCACACAAGTTTAAATTCATTTGAGAAAAAGATAATGCAGGATTTCGTGAAAAAAAAGGATTTAAATAACTTATAGATAAAACAAGTAAGAAAACACATAAAGGGAGGGGAGTCCTAGGTTTATACATAATATGGATCACTCCACACAACGCCCGGTAACCGTTTATACACGTGGTGTTATCGCGTGGTCATCATATCCATATTCTACCCTCCAACCCCGTAAAGGTTAGTTTGAAAATGCTTGAGTTGGTCACGAGGCTTATTACGTGCTATTACCCGTCCCGTCCTATAAGTCCCGGAGGATGTTTAGGACTACTAATCCTATGAGGTGAGTACTAGGCTGAACCCCTAGGTTTTGAAGGATAAAATCCTAAACGACAAGTAAAGAAACAGTTAGGACTTGCATAGATGGGGTAAACATAAATAGTTATATGGCTCAAATATCCCTCCACAAGTAAGTCATGTAAGTAGCACGTTTCAAACAGCAATAAAGGTCTCAGATTCAGAACCTCAACATGAATTCTAGATGTGAAAAACTGTG
>NW_017704433.1:0-1254 GCF_001879085.1 Nicotiana attenuata | reverse complement strand
AAGTAAACGGGGTAAGGAAAAACCGTAAAAAAGGAGTTTAAACGAAGGGAACCTTAAACGGGTAAAAAGTAAAACTTTAAGGGGGGTAAGTAACCGGGGGGTTTTTTAAAAAAACGGTTAGTTTTCGGGTAAAAAAATTACGGTAGGGTTTTAAAAAACGGTTTGACCCGTAACGAAAAAACCCCTTTAGTAGGTAAACTTTAGGGGGTACGGTTTTTTCGGAAACGGTTTTTTTTCCGTACCTTTCGTAAAAAAACTCGGGGTTTTACCCTACCTTAAGGGGTCCCCAAAAGGTACCTCGTTAAAACGTTAGGAAAACGGGTTTATCGGAAAAAAACTAGGGTCGGAAAAAGTTCCCGTAATTTTCGGGGAACTCGGTTTAAAACGTCAACGTTGGCCGTCACGGTCGGGTCATACGCGATCGACGTGAAACCTGACACGTTCGCGAGAGCATGGCCCACNCGTTTACGCAATCGCAGTACTCCACGCGTTCGCCGAAGGTCCTAGCCCGCCTCGACCTCCGCGTTTCGTGACGACTGGGCTCGCGGTTCTCCGTAGAGTTACCTCAACTTCCCAGCCCCCGCACACAAGCTACGCGTTCGCGTTGGTGTGGACGTGTCGCGAGGGCAGTCCCCCCAATGCTACGTGTTCGCGTCCTATACCTCGCATTCGCATACGGGTATTCCCTCCCCATCCCAACTCACTCTTCGCGATCACGTGAGTTCCTGCGATTGCAAAGAGGAAATATCAGATGACACCAGCAGCTAAGGGGAAGCAGAAATTTCAAAGATCACAAGGTCCGTAGGCTATCTGGAACTCACCCGAGCCCTCGGGGCTCCAAACTAAATATGCACACAAGTCCAAAAATATTATACAAACTCGCTCGCGCGATCAAAACACCAAAATAACACCTAGAACTACAAATCAGACACCAAAACGAATGAAATTTTCAATAAAACTTAAGAACTTTCATTTTAACAACCGGACGCCCGAATCACGTCAAATCACTTCCATTTTGCACCAAATTTTGCAGATAAGTCATAAATATCGGAACGGACCTATACCAAGTTCCGGGACCAAAATCCGAATCCGGTATCAACAAAGTCAAACATTGGTCAAATTTATAAAGTCTTTAAACTTCAACTTTTCGACAAAATGCGATAACTCGAGTTAGGGACTTCCGAATTAGATTCCGGGCATACGCCTAAGTCTCAAATCACGATACGGACCCACCAGAACCATCAAAATACGGAT
>NW_017704432.1:0-1254 GCF_001879085.1 Nicotiana attenuata | reverse complement strand
CACACAAATCACTATACCTGATCCCAAATTGCCGCGTACGAATACATATCACACCTCAAGTACCCAATCATCCCATGAAAGGTATTCTAAAATTTCCCTGTGCCATCAAACAAACTCAGATATCAACAGACGATCCTAAATGCCACAACACTACCGAAGTATTATCAGTTTACATCACATTGCCCTTTTACTAGAATATATACCCCCGTCGAATCACTATGGTTGGCAATACCATTTTCCTTAATCATTGAAGATCGATTCTTTAATCACTTGCAGCTGCCCGTGCTGCTTATGAATTTAATGACTTTCCATTATGAACAGAACCGTAACCTTACACACACAAATCCCAATCCTCCACCACATATCGCATATACCATACCACACTAGTATGACATGAGAACTCCATCTCCCTGCCTAACCACAAACATCTACGTACTCCACTGGTCAAGAACTCTCCATCAATCCCATCAAGAAGAGAAATCATTACACATTCCATGCTTCGCATGCCCATAGGCAATTTATACATCTCTAAACCACGGTAAAAACTTATCAAGAACTTTCCCCCAATTCCATTGCACAAGCTAAACTGCCGGGACTGAATCCTTCTACCCGAACCAAGCTAAGCAAGCTGTCAGAACTCAAGAGCCTTGCTGCACAATACCTGTAAAAGCCCATTACCTCGAACACATACGAAGAATTAATCACATCCTTACCATACCGATTCGGTCTACTATCAAGTCATTCCATCTATCTAATTTCCATTTTTGATTCATCATCCACTTGATATTTCTCCCTCGCAGTAGCATCACAATGCCTCAATCCAAGCTTACCACACGAGACTCGAACATAAGACCACACTACCTAAGACCCATAGGCCACTGAATACTCTCTCAGTTGTTTCCCAGAAATACCACATTCTAGAATACTTCACTCTGAGAACTTTCTGCGAATCTAAATTCGCTTCCTTTACTTTCCAGGTATCGACACATAGGATCCCATGATCAACATAAAAATACCACAAGTCTTGATATTTTCTATTGAAAACACTGTCTTTAATCACATACACCACCTTAAAACACCCGAGTGCTACATGTAGATTCTTGAGCACATTAAAACCCATTCTCGAGAGTCATTCTCTCTTATTCATACGCAATACCTACTTAACGTAACAGAACACTCATGCTTATTGTACACTTCGATACCACTAAACTAGTAGACCCGTCCACTACCCGTAACTACAACCAAACGCAACTT
>NW_017704431.1:0-1255 GCF_001879085.1 Nicotiana attenuata | reverse complement strand
CTTCTGCCGGTATGTTTTGCTTCTTCCTTCCCATCATCTTCTTTTCCCTTTGATTATCATTATGATGGAAGTTTTCTATCCCAAGGCAGTTTGGAAGAGATCTTTCGGGCCGCGTCGAGTCCTTCTGCCAAGGTCTACCTTTATTGAACGCAAACATATACGTTGGCCGCTGCTGCTACCGTTGGCTCGAAATGACGATGGGTGGAGAGTTGGTTTCACCTTTGCTTGGATGGTTATTCGGATTACGCACCGCTGCTCAAAAAGGGGCTCAGAATACCCACCGCTGCTCACCTTCACACCCCGACTAGACGTGGAACTCCGCCCTGAGCCGGGAGCTTGCACGGCTTGCTTCTCGAAGAAGAGTATTTGAAGCAGCCGTACAAGTGGGACCGAGGACTGTTCGGCCCATCGTCTCTCTGATGCTTCCTTTGCCAATAAGGGTCCTCGAGCTTCGGAGAGCTATTGGGTCTTTTCATCCCTTCCTGCTCCCTTCGCCTTCTTTTTCGTCTTCGTCCCTGAATTGCTACTTTGAGGGACCGGGGCAATACTGTCGGAGGCATGCTCTCGAGGGTAGAGTAGATGTTATGTCTTTTCTTATGTATCCTCTTTTGTCGTATCTGCATTGGCAACCCTTTATAGGCTTTTGTAATCGAATGATGTGACCCCTCGGAGTCTTTTTTATTTGCAAACTCTATAAATGAGAATGAACTTTGTTGACCCCTGCTTTCAAATTTGCTCTATTTCCTTGTGCTTTCATGCCCTTCGAGGCTCTTCAAATGTGTTCCTTTGTGTCGCTGATCGCTGATACTAATTTTGGACATGAGTGTTTGCTTCGATTTCTCGCTGATTGACATAGGCTCATTTCGGCCCCATTGTCGTCCCTCGGGACAACTCTGGGCCGACCTGATGGATTGGTGCTTGCAAGAGTTTCCCGGGTTGCTCAGAGATTGGCATTGAGTTCCGGGGCCTCCGGGGATAGTGCCTCGGACGTAGGTCGTCTTCGGGTACCTCGGAGCCTTAATTAATCCGGATGTGGACGGTCTTTTCGGGCTGCGTGAGATAGACTTTTGCTTCCCCTTTGGTCGCAAAATATAGATCCTACTGTTTTGTAACTTGGTTTTTAGCGTCGCGTCGGGGCGTGCCTGTAGGTGGAGAACGTTTTTTTGATGTATGTAAGAGAATCTAAGTATATCCTTTGCACCTTTTTCTGTCGTTGCTTTTGATCGTGTAGACCGGTTTGTGGGATCGGTCCTGG
>NW_017704430.1:0-1255 GCF_001879085.1 Nicotiana attenuata | reverse complement strand
CGGGGACTAGTAAAGTTTTTTTGTTCGTTTTGTTTGTTTTGGTGTCTGAACTAGGTTTTACCTCAAGGCACAGGATTCGAGATGACCAAAGGAATGAGTCTCAATCCAGAATAAAGAAAAGAGAAAAGAACAGAAAGAAGTGAATTCAAAAATGCCCGAAGTGAACAGAGATGCGGACTGCTCCAAACTTGATTGAAGTCACAAGCTCCGCCTGTCCCGCTTTGACACAATGCTGAAGAAAGAACCAACACCCACAGCTTGCGAGCATCAAGATTCAGATCGGAGTCCACGGCAAAATCAGCTAAGACTCAAGATCAAGCTTCAAGAGATTTATAGATAGGAATCTTGTAACTCATAGTTGATAGGAAATAGCTAGCTTAGCTTTGATTTTCTTTGGTGTACTAAGGAGGTCACCAAGCAGTAGCAGCATCAACAGCAGTGAAATCACAGCTCCTGGTAGTCCCAGCTACCAAAACTTCCAGAACTATACTGACCTGATTCCTTTATAGCCAAGGATATGTAGGCAACCTCATAAGTAAGGTTCTGTCAGACATTTTTTCAAAAATGCTTCTCATGGAGTGCCAAGTAGGAAAAATCTCTCATAATTGCTCATTTATCTTTGCCCGAAAACCCTTTGTGTCTTCGAGCAAAGAGGGGCAGCTTTGAGCACGTGATTTTTGCCTCGCTTGAATTATTCCTATAGACTTTTTAGAATTAGAATTTTTCTTTTATTATTTGATTTTTTAGGATATAATTGCGTATTTTTGTGTGTTTTTTTATTTGTGTGTGCATGAAAATTCATAAAAATACAAAAATATTGCATGAGCAGTTAGGAATTAATTCTACATATTTTTAGACTAATTAGTAATTAGGCTTTTACAAAAATACAAAAAAAATCATAAAGAAACTTTGATTTGTTTTGTTTGATTTTAATTTTAGTTTTTGGTTTATTAATTTCCTTTAAATTGGTAGTAGTTTAATTGTAGCTTAATTAGGTAGTTGAATTAATTTTGAGGTTTAATTTTAGTTTAGTTTTAAAATTAATAAAAAAAGAAGAAAAATGGAAAAAACCAAATAAAAGAAAAAGAATTAATTGGAAATAAAAAAGGAGAAAAGCTGGTCTGTTTTGGGCCAGATTTATAGTAGCCCAAGCAAAACCCCTTCCCAAACCCGTTAAACCCAGTCCAAACCCAAAGCAACCCAGTCCAGCCCCTTTAACAACAAAACGACGTCGTTCTTTAGGATTAAATCTCAG
>NW_017704429.1:0-1255 GCF_001879085.1 Nicotiana attenuata | reverse complement strand
AGATTTAGTCTCTACTGGACTTCTTGTTAAGAATCGGGTTTTAAATGTGTTTTGTTTACCGATAAGGTTGTAATAAGTAGAATGAAATGGTTGTAGGAAAGGTTACCTCACTGAGGGCCTTTTCAAGCTGAATGTAATGGTTGTTGAAAATAATAATAAAATTTCAGCTTCGTCTTACTTACTTGAGTCAAATGAATTATGGCATATACGTTTGGGTCATGTCAATTATAAAACCTTACGGAAAATGATTAATTTGGAAGTATTGCCCAAGTTTGAATGTGACAAATCAAAATGTCAAGTATGTGTGGAATCAAAGTATGTTAAACATCCTTATAAGTCGGTTGAAAGGAATTCAAATCCTTTAGACTTAATTCACACAGATATTTGTGACATGAAGTCAATACCATCTCGCGGTGGAAAAAAGTATTTCATAACTTTTATTGACGATAGTACTCGATATTGCTATGTTTACTTACTTAATAGTAAAGATGAAGCAATAGACGCATTCAAGCAATACAAAAATGAAGTTGAAACGCAACTTAATAAGAAAATCAAAATGATAAGAAGTGATAGGGGTGGTGAATATGAATCTCCTTTTGAACAAATATGTTTAGAATATGGAATTATTCATCAAACAACGGCCCCTTACACGCCCCAATCCAATGGGATTGCAGAAAGAAAGAATCGTTCATTAAAGGAGATGATGAACGCATTATTGATAAGTTCTGGTTTGCCACAGAACTTGTGGGGGGAAGCCATTCTTACGGCTAGCCGAATACTAAATCGAGTACCCCATAGCAAAACACAATCCATTCCATATGAAAAATGGAAAGGAAGGAAGCCCAACTTGAATTATTTTAAAGTGTGGGGGTGTTTGGCAAAAGTGCAAGTTCCTAAACCCAAAAGGGTAAAAATAGGACCGAAAACCGTTGATTGTGTTTTCATAGGATATGCGACTAATAGTAAAGCATATCGATTTCTGGTTCATAAATCAGAAAATCCCGACATTCATAATAATACGGTTATAGAATCAGATAATGCTGAGTTCTTTGAAAATATATATCTGTATAAAAAGGAATGTGAGTCGATTGGTGAAGGATCTAAACGACCCCGGGAAGAAACAAAAGAAAGTACACTTAACCAAGAGGATCCAAGACGTAGTAAACGTCAAAGAATGTCTACTTCATTTGGACCAGATTTTGTGACTTTCTTATTGGAAAATGAGCCTCAAACATTTAAAGAAGCTATGTCTTCT
>NW_017704428.1:0-1255 GCF_001879085.1 Nicotiana attenuata | reverse complement strand
CGGACGGGGAAGGATTGTAAATTTTTCTATTAACGGCTTATCGGTTTGGGGGCGGATTATTTAATTTTCTTAACGGATAATCCGTTAACCCGTTAAGAATATATATATATATATATATATATATATATATATAATATTTATTTTTATCCATATATATATTAAATATCAAAAACCCTTCCACTTCAGTCTTCCACTCTTCGAGTACTCTATCTCTAAGTTCTAACGCCTAATTCCTAAATAATCAGAATTATGAAAAATATGTAGCATAATCCTTGTTAATTATTTTACAAAAGGCAGAAAGTTCAGAATCAAATTCAAGCATACAAATGTTTTGGAATACTCATACAGATGAAGTAGTATTACATTATAAACAAGTCTTTCTCAAGCATAATGCATAAAGGATGCAACAGCACTGAACTGGACAAGATAAGTTAGCCAATGCATCAGTTATACGATATAGGTGAGGGCGTAGAGATGTCTTTTTCAGGCATGAACAATGAATATTACAGACACCATGAAAGGTGATGCGCCTGAAATCTTAGTCGTAAACATGAACTAAGTGAGTTTTCAATTTGTAAGGGAGCTATAGCCAGACATGGATTAACACTCCCATATGGGTTCTAAATTAGTACTCCGTTTGTAGGTGCATATTTTCTAGGGGACACCATATTCAAGGGGAGGTGCCATGGTGTATATTGTTTGCTGACGACATAGTTCTAATTGACGAGACGAGGATCGGTGTTAACGAGAGATTGGAGGTTTGGAGACAGACTCTCGAGTCTAAGGGTTTCAAATTGAGCAGGTCTAAGACAGAGTACCTGGAATGCAAGTTTAGCGCTGAGTCGAGGGATGTAGGCGGGGACGTGAGGCTTGGGCCACAGGCCATCCCCAAGCGAGATAGCTTCAAGTACCTTAGGTCGATGATTCAGGGGGATGGAGAGATCGACGAGGACGTCAGTCACCGCATAGGGGCGGGCTGGATGAAATGGAGGCTTGCATCTAGAGTCTTGTGTGACAAGAAAGTGCCACCGACACTCAAAGGTAAGTTTTATAGAGTTGTAGTTAGACCGTCCATGTTGTATGGGGCAGAGTGCTGGCCGGTTAAGAACTCCCATATCCATGGTGTGAATTCAGCAAAGTTATGCAGTCATGTTTGGGTACAGCGTGTAGTGATTGATACGGTGTTCGTATGTTGGAAACAGGCCTGACAGAGAATTCCGGATGTTGGAATTAGGCTCTAAGGCCTATCTGCTCG
>NW_017704427.1:0-1255 GCF_001879085.1 Nicotiana attenuata | reverse complement strand
TAGCAATCATTCCTATAGGATTCAATAACTTTAATTAGTTTAAAATCTGCAAATATCAAATGCTCAATGTGTTTGCGTGCATTCATTGTCAAAGTGTGGAGGCTAACTTGAGCCCTTAACTGCTTTTATATGAAGTCCAACTTGTTTTGCCTGTTGATTAGTTTTATCATTTTGACAAGCCTAAGTGAAGTCTAGAACTACATTAATAGAGGTCCAAAGCCTCCTGGACCAAAGGCATGGGACGGGTAGTGCACGCATAAGGTATGGTTTAGAATCAACTAGTGCACTTTAGGTAACAACTTAAAGATAGTAACCGGGTAGCAGGAGATGATAGTCTGTGCCCGCAGAATAATTCGAGTAACACCCCATCGAACATGTTCTGTCCCATCTCACTTGCTGAATAAGCCAATGGGCTTGTGTACATGGCCGTATTTTTTATGGCTACTGGGT
This sequence comes from Nicotiana attenuata, assembly GCF_001879085.1. Taxonomy (NCBI): domain Eukaryota; kingdom Viridiplantae; phylum Streptophyta; class Magnoliopsida; order Solanales; family Solanaceae; genus Nicotiana; species Nicotiana attenuata. Next base: position 805 of record NW_017704427.1, on the reverse strand, counting down.
TTTAGCTATGAAAACTATCTTCTGGGCTATTGTGAACTATACGAAGGCCTGGCCTGGCCGGGTGTATCTTTAGTCCTACTGTAGGCTCCCAATAGTTATTTATCTTTGTAATTTACTCCTATTCATTTTTGGTCTGTAATAACATTTGGGGTGTTAGTAAAATCTAGAAAGGGGTTCTATCTTAACATTTGCATGAAAATGGGTAAAGATCCTGCCTATAGGTGCTTTACTGTGCTCAATGTGTTATTATGTTAGAAATCTTGCCTATAGGTATTCTATTTTGCTCAAAATGTGTCATTATGCTCTAACATGTTCGATTATTATGTGTTAGTAATCCTGCCTATAGGTTCTTCACTTGGTTCAAATATGTTCTTCTCTTACCTGTTAGAAACCATGCCTATAGCATTACGTTGATTTGCAAACATCTGTTCTTTGTAATGTTCACTTAGCAATCATTCCTATAGGATTCAATAACTTTAATTAGTTTAAAATCTGCAAATATCAAATGCTCAATGTGTTTGCGTGCATTCATTGTCAAAGTGTGGAGGCTAACTTGAGCCCTTAACTGCTTTTATATGAAGTCCAACTTGTTTTGCCTGTTGATTAGTTTTATCATTTTGACAAGCCTAAGTGAAGTCTAGAACTACATTAATAGAGGTCCAAAGCCTCCTGGACCAAAGGCATGGGACGGGTAGTGCACGCATAAGGTATGGTTTAGAATCAACTAGTGCGCTTTAGGTAACAACTTAAAGATAGTAACCGGGTAGCAGGAGATGATAGTCTGTGCCCGCTGAATAATACGAGT
>NW_017704426.1:0-1255 GCF_001879085.1 Nicotiana attenuata | reverse complement strand
ATTGTTAATTATTGCATTTGTCTTTAAATAGAATTTTAAGTAATTTTAGGAATTAAATGGTGTAATTAGGTCTTTGCTTTGTTTTAGCATTTTATAAAATCAGAATAAATAAATAAATACAAAAATACAAAAATAGATAAAAGAAAAAAAGGGGGGAAAAGAAAAATTAAAAGATGATCTTAATTGGACTGGTCTTTGGGCCAAATTGGTTGAGCCCAAATGAAATAACCCTGAAAGACCCAACCCCACGTCCCAACCCGGTCCGTCTCCCCTACCCCCACCCAAAACGACGTCGTTTGGTTAAGTTTTAATCTGGACCGTCGAGGTTAATTGATCAGACGGCCCAGAAGTCCCCAACCCTTGATATATAAATGTCCGAACCACCCCTACCCCCCTCAGAACCCCCTCCTACCCTCACCGTCTCTCAAACCCTAACCATGTAACACCACTGTCGCCCACCGTAACCCCACCGTCTACCACCGTCCTTCCGCCGTCCGCCGCCGGCCGGAAATCGTCGCCGCCGGCGGCGAAGCTCCGATCAACTCCAAAATTACACCCCAGCTTCTCCTGCTCATCCTCTTTCCAACCCTGCCATTGGTTTCCCTCGAATCAACGTCGAACCCGTCGAATATCCCGTTAAAGTTTTCCGGCCAAGTCGCCGGTTACGCCAAATGGTCCCAAACTCACACCACAGAACCACCTTGACCTCCTCTACCCAACCCCCATAACCACTTGTCTCGAACATGGCCGGAATTGCTCAAATATCGAATCAAAAACTCGGCCAAAACCCTATCCCTTCCAAATCCGCCCAAATTCATACCCTACACTCCCCTGACCTCCCTCATCCCTAATCCCTAATCAAAACCCTTCGGAACTCGTCGAATTTCAAATCTAGGGTTCCTGGGTTTTGGGAATTTTCAAAGGCGATTGGGTTCTAGTTAATATTATAAGCCTATTCTTGACAGAATAGACATATAATATTAACTGGAAATCAATTTCGAAGGGTAATGCTTGTAGAGTCCGAAGTCAGTAAGTTCCTCTTCTCAGTTTTAGTATTCCTTTTCTTTGTTCTCATGAGTTCTTGGTTTCTGTTAGTTGTTAGTCAATTTTTGTTGTTTTCTGTGATTAGTTTGAGTTTTAGCTTGGCTAATTCTTAGTTGTATGTCATTTTACCTTGGCCAGTTTATATATCCAAATGTTCGTTTAAGCCAACCAATTGATAGTTTTGATTTTCTCATTAGTTTTGATTCAAGTT
>NW_017704425.1:0-1255 GCF_001879085.1 Nicotiana attenuata | reverse complement strand
TCGGGTTATTTTTATTTCGTACTCGTACGCCCCTTTTTTGCCCTTGGGGACGCTCGCGTTTTTCATGCCTGCAGGTCCCGATAGATAGGTTGACATTTCCTCCTAATAGGCTATCAGCTCAGCAAAGGTGTTGGTGTACTCCACTTGCTCCGGAGTTGCCTATTTGGTCAGTATGCTTTGGATATGTATTGATTGGTATGGCGGGGCCCTGTCCCGACCTTTATGATTTTATGTACTCTTAGAGGCTTGTAGACAGATGTCAGGTGTATGGATACTTGTATGGCCTTGTCGGCCTATGTTTTGAGTTTACAAATGGTCATGTCGACCTTATAGGCCCGTATGTCACATGTATAAGTTTGTATATCATGTTGGGTCATCATACGTTAAGTATTCCCTTATGTTTTATTCTTGTTATCTCATAAAGGGTTTTCTAGCTCATTTACCCATGATAGTATGATAAGAAAGATATGTTACGTTGGTACTCGGTTGAGTACGGCACCGGGTGCCCGTCGCGGCCCTTCGGTTTGGGTCGTGACAGCAAGGCTCACATCTCAGGTCATGACTTATGGACCTGCAATATGGCAGATTTACAGGCTGAATCTTAGGCCCAATACTAGATGACTTTTCAAAATTATGCTAGGGATACGAGGGGTTAATTCGCAATATAAATTTAGGTTTTCGAGTTAGGTGGCGGGTTCAAATTAAGAGGGTCCTCCCTTTTGTTTGAATTCAGACTTGAACTCGAGGCCCAAATTTATAAATGTAAAATAATTAGGCCCTTTTAGAGACAAAAAGTAAATAGAAAAATTATAGTTGCTTTAGGTTGGCCTTTAAATAAAAATGAGATGAGCCTTAGCAAACAAAACACATAAATTGCGGGGCCCTCATTAAATGCTTATATTAAAATACTTAGAATTCGGGACGTGCCGTTTAGCGAATTTCACGGCTTCCCGCAAAGATAATAACACGTTAGTCGCTTTAGGCGCACTTTTAATAATTTTACCTTCTAAATACGGGTGTGTATTTCATGCAACCCAAATCCAAATCCAAAAACGTCGAATAAGAATGTGTCGAGGATCCGGGTGCATTTCATGTGACGTGATCCAAAAATATATTCTTAAACGACGTTCACTTTTCTAAAAAATTAACTAAAGCGGTAAATACTCCTAAAATTGCACTATAGGTTAGAACATGTGTAAAAATCAGATTTTAGCCATTTATGATAATTTAAGCGACCGTGCTAGAACCACGGGAT
>NW_017704424.1:0-1255 GCF_001879085.1 Nicotiana attenuata | reverse complement strand
AAGAAGTGAATATGATTGTATCATCAGCATATGCTAGATGATTTATCTTAGGGCTCCATTTAGGCATTCCAAAGCTCTTAAATTGCCTGTTGTTATATAGTGCATTCAAACCCCTTGACATGGCTTCTGCAGCTAATATAAACAGAGTAGGTGATAAAGGATCACCCTGCTTCACACCTCTAGTGGATCTGAAAAAACCATTAGGCTGCCCATTGATTAAAACTGAGTACCAATTGTTAGATACAATACCAAAAATCAGACCAATGAACCTTTCACCAAACCCCATTCTTCTTAAGACCTTTGATAGATATAACCAGGATAGTCTATCATAAGCCTTCATCATATCCAGCTTCAGTACAACATTAGGTCCTGCTTTGGTTCTTAGCCTAATATCAGTCACTATCTCTTGGGTTAATAGAATATTCTCTACTATGCTTCTCCCTTTTACAAAACCAGCTTGTTCTTCAGAAATCAAGTTTGGTAGCATCTCTACTAACCTTTCATGAATTACTCTTGAAAAAACTTTATTGACAAAATTACTGAGACTGATTGGTCTCATATCAGAAAAATTTTCCACCTGTTTCTTCTTTGGTAATAACACCAGATTTGTATGTGTAATATACCTAGGTAATTCATGTCCATTGAAGAAGGCCTGCACCATATCCACAACATCCTTCCCAATTATTTCCCAACATGACTGGTAAAAAGCACCTGTAAAGCCATCAGGACCCCCTGCACTCTCACCACTTAGTCCCATAACTGCACATTTGATCTCCTCCTCTGTAGGCTGCTGAATTAGCTTAGAGTTCTGTACACTGTCTACTAAAGTAGGCACATACTCCAGAATCCTGAAGTTTGTAGGACTTGTACTCTCATGAAACTGATTTTGAAAAAATCTTACTGCCTCATCAGCAATGTCTGCATTGTCCTCCAACCAATTACCAGCTTCATCTTTAATTCTATTTAACTGTAGTCTCTTTCTCCTACCATTAACCTGTGCATGGAAAAACTTTGTATTCCTATCACCATCCTGGAACCAATTCATACCAGCCTTCTGCTTCCAAAACTCCTCTTCAATAGTTAAATATCTAATTAGATCAGCTTGTACCTTCTGTAATCTTTGCCTGTTATGAAGTGTGGGATTTCTTTCAAATTCAGCCTCATGAACAATTACCACCTCTTCCAAGCTTGCAATTTTTTGAAATATATCCCCATATGTGCTCCTGCTCCATGCAGAAAGGGCCATTTTAAGTTC
>NW_017704423.1:0-1255 GCF_001879085.1 Nicotiana attenuata | reverse complement strand
TAATATTAGAATTCCAACTGTCCTGGTTTCCCTGACATAACAGAAAAATTAGATTCCAGCGGCATATTGTTTCAGAGTTACAGATCAATGTTATCAAAGGCGAAAAGACGCAAAAAAAGCTCTAAGGTATGTTGGGGCTTTAAGCGCAAAAGCGCAAATAAAGCGTGGGCTTTAATGAAGAAATGACGCAAAAGGAGAAAAACTATAAATATGTATGTGTAGTCCAAGACAAATATCTATAAGCATGAATACCAAATATATGGACAAAGAAATTGAAGAAAATTTATGATAAAGCGAAATATCAATTGTTTAGTGTCGCCTCTTCAGGATAACGCTCATTGGCAAGGAAAAGTATGCCTTAGAGCCTTGATGACAACATTGAAGCGCCTACTAAGCAAAGACGAAGCGCTCAACATGTTTTGAGCCTCGCTTCAGGGCTTAAGCGCGCCTTTGATAACATTGTTACAGATACATAATAAATTTTTCTGTCAAGGGAAATGTTTTACAATATAAAAGAAAGGGAACTTATCACCTTTTTCTTCTCTTGTGAATAGCTATTGTCGTCAGCCTGTCTAGTTCATGCTTTACCTTTCCTAAATCTTCTTTTAGTACTTTAATCAATTCATCTTTCTTGTACAGTTCATCTTTCATTTTTCCTAGATTTTCTTCTAGGGTGAGAAATGATTGATCAGCCCTTTTCTTTCCTGTTCCTAATTTCAGTTTAATATTTTCAGATCTAAGTTCTAGAATCTTATTTTCAAGTTGATGAACCTGGTTCTTCAACTCAGTATTTGTGTTGTCACTCTCATCATCCCTAGACTCTAACCTTTTACATTTTTCTTCTAGGATAACACATTCCTTAGACAGAACATCCTTCTCACTGTTTATTATTTCAGACTCATCTATGAAGTCCATCAGCAGATCGACCAGTTTTTTTTTTTTAGACAAGAACTTAATCTTTTCTTTAAGGTGTAGAATACTTACCTCCTGTTCATCTTCTGATTCTCCGATGGCCATTAGAGCTTGATCCTCCTCAGCTTCATCTTCAGAGTCCTCATCTGATGTTTCTCCCCAAGCAGCAACCATAGCCTTAGTTGAACCTTTGTTTCCTTTTGGTTGAACCTGTTCCTTCTTCCTGTTTCTTCTTTCAGCTCTTTCTTTCTTCCATTCAATCTCCCATTGAGGGCAGTTTCTGATGTAGTAGGTATAATATGAAAACCTACTACAATTGAACTATACTTAGAATAAACACAAT
>NW_017704421.1:0-1255 GCF_001879085.1 Nicotiana attenuata | reverse complement strand
TGTAGCACTCTTTAGTAGTTCGTGAGATAGCGATACCAGTCTTGGGTAGAGAAAAGTTAAGCTTCCGCATTTGGGGTTTCAGTTATTTATGTTTTAAAAGACTTCCGCATTTATTTAAAGACTCGTTATTTTATTATTGTTGTGTTGTTATCCGAAATGCTTAAATGTTTGGCTTGCCTAGCTCCAACAGTAGGCGCCATCACGACTCCCGATAGTGGGAAATCCGGGTCGTGACATCAACTCTCCATATTTTTTGGAAAGCAAGTCAAAAGATTGATGTGGGATAGGACCAAGTAGGTTCAATTTGCCAATGATGGGCCATGGTTTTGGACCGGGTGGTAGTTTCCTGTTAACGGGGCGTCGAGAGGTGATTATTTTACAGAGAAAAGCTAATGCAGATAGCCCTGCCAAGGCTAGAAAAACCCAAGAATTCTCCATTTTAGGTGATGGATAATGAGGGTTGGAGAAGTTTAGTTTAATTTGTTTTGTTGAGAATGGTAATTATTTATAGAAGAAGTAGGTGGGATTTGGAGTGGCACTGAAATTGAGACTTTGAGTATTCCAGAATGTGAAAATGACACTGCCTTGTAGACTTCTATTAAATCATACAACTATGGACCACTCAGAGCACAAGATTTGAAAAGTGAGTACCACTATTTTGTATTATAATTATCTTGTAGTTTCCTCGAAAATCTAGAGTAAATGATATGAAGGAAATTAGTGAATTAGACCACTAAATATTGAACACAGGCCTGTTTCTTTTACGTCTTCTTTTTCACTTACAGTTAAGGTGTTAAAATTATTATTTTGGCTATTCAAGTATATAAAAGATACACTGTTGTATTCTCTAAAATGATCTTTAAACGAAGTTTCTATTTTTTAAAATCTAACGTAAATTATGGAGGGAAAATGCACAAGTACCCCCTGTCCTATACCCGGATTCTCAGTTACACACTTTATCTTTGCAGGATTTTATTACCTCCTAAACTATTATAAAGTGTAATAGACACACCCTTAATTGATGACGTGGCGAGGAGAGTGTGTTCACTCTCTTGAAAGCATGTGAGAGGCAAAATTTAAGTTTAAAACTGATTAGTTTATACAAGTGACAACTTTAAATTGAAAATTATATCATTATTTTAGACTTAATTAATTATTACTATAACTTAGATTGATACTATCTTTTTGTTCTTTTTGTAAATCCAGTCCCTTTTTTTCTTTTTCACCGACTACAAATCCGACTCGCCGGAGCCAT
>NW_017704420.1:0-1255 GCF_001879085.1 Nicotiana attenuata | reverse complement strand
GACTCTACTAAGCTTGTCCGTGAGTTGTGAGACCTATGTGACCTAGTGCTCTGATACCAACTTGTCACGATCCGGATTTTCCACCCTCGGGAGTCGTGATGGCGCTTACTCGTAGAAGCTAGGCAAGCCAAATTTAGTTACTTTTCGTTTACAACATAATCCCTTTTTAAATATTTATAGCAATAATATAAAAAAACAACAAAATTAAATAGTAGCGGAAGTCTTAATTATAGAAACTGAATCAAAATGCGGAATAATCAATATAAGCCTCTACCCTAGACTGGTGTCACAATACTCACGAACTGCTAAGAAATACTAAACACAAACGTCTGAAAGAAACATAAGCTGTTTGTCTCGAAAACAATGAGGCAACAGGCTAAAAAGAGAGAATAAGGGAGACGCCGGGCCTGCGGACGCCTACGAGGCTACATCGGGTCTCACCGGACTGAAGGCCTGCTCCCGTACTAATGCTGCTGCTGCTGCTGCTCGAAACTTGGACCTGTGCAAATAGCACAGAGTATAGCATCAGCACAACTGACCCCATGTGCTGGTAAGTGTCTGGCCTAACCCCGGCGAGGTAGTGACGAGGCTAGGACCAGACTACCAAATAAACCTAGTGTCAGATATATATACAAGTACAACGGAAAAGTAGCAGGAAAATAACAATTAAAGCTGGGGAAGGGAGCATACTTCAGGGGTAACCGATAGAAACTAAATATCAGGAATAATCGTACGTACATCTACAGTTTAGACTTCTAAGTAAAAAATAGTAAAAGAATAGAAAAACTTTCATACTTCAACTCGTCTTGTTGCAGGCGTGCAACCCGATCCCATTTCTCAATATCTCGTGGTAGCGTACCACCCGCTCCCATTTCAATATCACTTGTGGTAGGCGCACTACTCGCTCCCATTTCAATATCATTCGTGGTAGACGTACCACTCGCTCCCATTTCAATATATCATATGTGGTAGGCGTACCACTCGCTCCCATTTCAATATCATTTGTGGTAGGCGTACCACTCGCTCCCATTTCAATATCATTTGTGGTAGGCGTACCACTCGCTCCCATTTCAATATCGTTTGTGGTAGGCGTACCACTCGCTCCCATTTCAATATCATTTGTAGTAGGCGTACCCTCGCTCCCATTTCAATATCATTTGTGGTAGGCGTACCACTCGCTGCCATTTCAATATCATCAGTCCCTCTAAAGGAAAATTTACTCTAACAAACGCAACAATTAATACGAGTTCATAAG
>NW_017704419.1:0-1255 GCF_001879085.1 Nicotiana attenuata | reverse complement strand
AACAGATAACTGAAAAGATACTGATAACTGATAACTGAACTGATAACTGAAAAGATAACTGATAACTGATAACTGAACTAAATAAAGGAAGTAAGGATCTGAATACTCCCTCTTCTGAATGATGAACAACCTGTTTATCTGAATATTAAACTGTGGCCTCAGGCCCAATATATATATATATATATATATGTGTGTGTGTGTGTGTGTGTGTGTGCGCGCGCGCGCGCACAAGCTGCGGCCTCGGGCCCAAGTATACGTATACATAACTGCGACCTCAGGTCCAAAATGCATAAAGCATAAACTGCGGCCTCAGGCCCAAAGATTCATAAAGCATTAGCTGCGGCCTCAGGCCCAAATATAGGTGTTCAACATTCAGGGATTTAAAATTAGGAACTGAGAATCATACTGCAATACATAATACTGGAATACTGAATAGGACTAGAATGAGACATGTATTCTTGAACTGGTTATGAACACTGAACTTTAATGTTTATGACATGCTGAGTAAGCTATACTGAGACTTAGGGACATCAAGCCCAAGTCTATATTGAATACGAACTGAGCTCACAACGTTCAGAATGAAAGTCATGAACGAGTTATGAAACTAGAGAACAGAAGTTCTACAACTACTCAAGGGACTAGGCCTTAACTATATTTCTGAGGCAATTGATACGTCATAAAAGAAACGTAATGTAGGGAGAATCATTAACATTCCCAAACATAGAGAGTTAGCCTCACATACCTTAACTTCCTTCTCTTAAGCATAATACAACATTCGCCAACCCTTTCAACTTTAATCTATATCAATACAATTCAAAGGGATTCCAAATTAGCAACAATATCCATGTTTTGGTCACTTAGGCATTTTATCAAACACTTGGTGAGTATAAAGCTTCATAATCCCTATTAATGGTGTTTCTACACCCAATAACCGATTCTCTGGCTCTTGGATAAATTCTAAAGTCTCAAATGGTTATAATCAATATTATTCTTTGTCACCCATAAGGTAAACAACACCCTTAACCAATAAAGTTCCATTAAATAAACATCTTTCAATCTCTATAATAGTTGTGTATTTATATTAGGAACTTATGGCTTCTAATCACCACACCAAGAGTCCCAATACTTAATTCACACTCATATACCCATAATAAATTCATACATGTAAGTCTAAGGGTGTAGGATTACCTTTTGGAAGAAATCTTGCAAAACCCTCCTTTGAGTTCTTGAAGGAATTTCTTGAAGATCTATGTGT
>NW_017704418.1:0-1256 GCF_001879085.1 Nicotiana attenuata | reverse complement strand
AACTTTTTAGACCAATCGGTCCTATTGGCATTGACGGTCTTGGACAAAATACTCTTGATCTCCCTGTTAAACACTTCAACCTGGCCACTTGCTTGAGGATGGTAAGGTGTAGGGACTTTGTGGTTGACACCATACTTGGAAAGCAAGGTATCAAAAGCTCTATTACAAAAATGCGATCCTCCATCACTAATGATTTCCCGGGGTGTACCAAACCTTGTGAAAATGATCTTCTTTAGAAATGACACCACACACCTAGCTTCATTGTTAGGCAAGGCTACGGCCTCAACCCATTTTGACACATAATTAACCGCTACAAGAATGTAAGTGTTCCCACACGAGCTAACAAAAGGGCCCATAAAATCGATACCCCATACATCAAAGATATCAACTTCCAGAATTGTGTTTAGAGGCATTTCATCTTTCTTGGAAATCGCGTCCGCTCGTTGACATTGATCACATCTTTTCACTAGATCACTTACATCTTTGATCAAGGTTGGCCAATAAAAACCACAACTCATAACTTTTGAAGCCGTCCTCACTCCTCCATGATGGCCACTATAGGGGGCAGAATGACAAGCCTTTAAAATACTCACTTGCTCTCCCTCCGGGACACACCTTCGAATCACACCATCCGTGCAAATCTTAAACAAGTATAGCTCATCCCAATAGAAGTCCAGACTATCCCATTTGAGCTTCTTCCTTTTGTTAGAAGAGAGCTCACACGGGATGATGCCAGTCACAATGAAATTAGCAATATCCGCAAACCATGGCATATCACACATTGACACAGAAAGTAGTTGCTCATCGGGGAATGTATCATTAATCTCCAAGCCATCACACGGCCTTCCTTCCTCCTCCAAGCGGGACAAATGATCCGCAACTTGGTTCTCACTACCTTTCCGGTCCACTATTTCCAAATCAAACTCTTGAAGAAGTAATACCCATCTCATCAACCTTGCCTTGGAATCTTTCTTGGTCATCAAATACCTAAGGGCGGCATGGTCGGTATGCACTATGACTTTGGCCCCATAACATATGGCCGAAATTTTTCCATGGCGAACACAATAGCCAACAATTCCTTCTCTGTCACTGTGTAGTTCCTTTGAGCTTCATTCATAGTCTTGCTCTCATAATACACTGGATGAAACATTTTGTTCACTCTTTGACCCAAAACTGCCCCAACCGCAACATCACTCGCGTCGCACATGAGCTCGAAAGGCAAGCTCCAATTGGGTGCGGTAATGATCGGGGGTATG
>NW_017704417.1:0-1256 GCF_001879085.1 Nicotiana attenuata | reverse complement strand
GTATATTCGGCAAGGGGAAGTCGTCTTTAGGACTGGCCCGGTTGAGATCCCGGTAGTCGACGCAAACTCTAACCTTCCCGTCCTTCTTTGGTACTGGCACAATGTTGGCTAACCATGTTGGATATTCTACTACCCGGAGGACCTTAGCTTTGACCTGCTTAGTGACTTCTTCCTTGATTTTACAAACTCATGTCTGGCTTGAACTTGCTGAGCTTCTGTTTCACTGGCGGACAGGCCGGATTAGTTGGTAATTTGTGAGCCACAATGGACGTGCTTAGACCAGTCATGTCGTCATATGACCATGCGAATATGTCCTCATATTCCTTTAGAAATTTTGTGTACTCTTCCTTCTCAGACGGTGACAAGTGAACGCTGACTCGTGTTTCTTTGATGTTCTCTGCATCTCCCAGATTGACGATCTGCGTCTCGTCCAGGTTGGACTTAGGCCTATTCTCAAAATTCTCGACTTCCTTAACAATTTCTTCCGGTATATCATCTTCCTCTGAATCTGTGTCCGTTTGTCGCGTTGTCTCGTTGCATGTCACAGTCGTTGGTTCATCAAGATAAGTAATAGTAATGCTGTTTGAGTAAAGTAATGAGAGAAAATAATAAGAGAGGGATTTGTAAAAAAATTGAAATACTTTAATAAATTCCATAAGTGTTTTGAACATTGGAGCTCTTTCTTGCGAAAAAAAAAGAAAAATGCGAAAGGAAAATAAACTTTAATAAAGCAAGATAGTGCGTAATGCTTTGTTCAGCCTTGCTACCCCGAGGCACGTCGGGCTCTGGTGGTTCTGACGGTCCAATTGTTGAGGTGTGCTCCTCTGCTCACAGCCTGTATGGAAGGGCCTTCCTCCCCCTCCTCCTCAAAAATGACACAACAGTCCATATCATCCTCTTCCAGGAACAAATTCCTCATCGCTGCTAATGCTTCCTCTTCTTCTGACCCATAGATAACCTCAGCCGGTTGAAAAGTCTGCTCTAGACGGGGTATCGGCTGCTCCAATGGATAGTAAGGGCCGCGCTAGGGTGGCGACCAGTCCTTGAATTCTTCCCAGGTATACTCATACCCCAACCCGAAGGTGGTACCATGCTTCTTGAGCTTGATAGGCTTAGCGATTCCTTGGAGGTTTTTGCCAAGTCCTTTGCCAGGTTCATATCCGCTCCAATTCAGTATGCTTTCAATTTTGCTGTTCCACCATTTGTCTTTGTCGACTGCGTTGACCCGCTCGATGTGGTGGAAAGTTTCCCCCACC
>NW_017704416.1:0-1256 GCF_001879085.1 Nicotiana attenuata | reverse complement strand
TTCTCTATGCTTCATTGTCGGTATTTGAGGTGATCGAATCGAATTGGTTTGGTTTTAGATGGAAATGAGACACTTAGTCTCTTTAAGGAAGGCTTATTTTGGAAAAGTCAACCGGATGTTAACTATTGAGTTAGAGGGCTCGGATGTGATTTTCGGTGATTCAGCTAGCTTCGGGGGATGATTTGTGACTTAGGAGTGCGATCGGAATGGATTTTGGAGGTCCGGTGTAGAATTAGGCTTGAATTGGCGAAGTTAGTATTTGGCGAATTCTGGTTGGTAGGTGAGATTTTGATCTGGGGGTCGGAATGGAATTCTGAGAGTTGCAGTAGTTCCGTTAGGTGATTTTGGATGTGTGTACAAAATTTCAGGTCATTCGGAGGTGTTTTGGTCGGGTTTTTGATCAAATGCGTATTTCAGAAGTTTTGAAGAAACTTAGGCTTGAATCCGATGTGATTTAATGGTTTTAGCGTTGTTTGATGTGTTTTGATGATTGAGAAAAGTTTGAATAATGTTTTAGGATGTGTTGGTGCTTTTGGTTGAGGCCCCGGGGGCCTCGGGGTGATTCCGGATGGTCAATCGGACCAATTTTGGCCTTAAAAGATTGTAGGTTTCAGTTATTTGGTTGCAGAAGAATTGCTCTTCGCATTCGCATTGGTGAGTAGCGAATGCGTAGAGGGAATTTGAAGGCAAGGATTTTTGGTCTACGCATTCGCATCTGGGGCCTCGCGATCGCGTAAGGAAAGTTGGTCAGTCATCGCGTTGGCGTGAGGGAGCATGCGTTCGCGTATAAGGAAGTTGGGGTTCCAGGGCAGTTGCCCTTCGCGTTCGCGTGGTGATGTCCGCGTTCGCGTAAGAAGAAGGATCCAGACCTTCGCATTCGTGTGGATGCAACCGCGTTCGCGAAGGGTATTTTTGGCAGAGGCAAAATTTGGTCATCGCGAACGCGGGAGGCCCTCGCGTTCGCATAGAGGAATAAGCCTGGGCAGAAGGGTTTTTATTGAATATTTCATCCGCGAGTCTAACCATTTTTCCTCCATTGTTGAGCACCTTGAGAGCTTTTTGGGAGAAATTGAAGAGGGATTCGAAGAGAATGATTTGGAGGTAAGATTTTGAACTCCATACTCGTTTTATTGTGAAATCCACCTAGAGAGTCATGAAAATTAAGTCAAAAGTGGAAGAACTAGGGCTTCAGTTTTGGGACTTTTAAATTGGAAATTGAAGGATCATTTGAGGTCGGATTTGGGAGTTCTTGGTAT
>NW_017704415.1:0-1256 GCF_001879085.1 Nicotiana attenuata | reverse complement strand
TAAACCAACGAGAACGGGGTGGCCCCGGTACTGGACTTCGAGGTCGTATGGTACGCCCATAAGTCGGGCAAGATTTCTTTTCACTTTCCTTTGGTGTCGGTCAATCTCTTCCTGAGGTTTTGGAGTATGGTTTTATTCGTGGACTCCGCTTGCTCGTTCCCACTAGATGATAAGGTGTTGAGAGGATCCTTTTGTGTTACACTCCATGTTTTCGTCCGTGAAAGTGCGCCATAAGTAAATTGATGGAAGCTCGAAAATGAGAGGTTACATCCTGCATTTTCGTACGTTGGAATTTCGTCGTAAGTTAATCGACGTATACTCGAGAATGAGATTTTTTGGAGATTATAAGCATTTTACTATTTCAAACAAGTGATAAGTAAATTCGTAAAGGTGAGAGGGTAAGCGAATCGAAGAAAATGAGCTTCGTCGAGGTTTGACATTTTGGGATAAAAATACGGTCCGAGCTATAATACCCGGTATTTATGGACTAGTGCCATACAAGGTACCACCTGACATGAAGTGTATAAGGTGTGCTAAAAATGAGCAATATTTTAAGTAATTTGAGATAAATCTTAATTATGTGAATAATTGGGTAGTTATGGATTTTTAGTGGGAGATTAACTAAGTGATTAAGCTAATTTAGTAATTTGGATATGCTTGACAAGCCAAAAATGTGGCAGCACATCAGAGCCAAATTATGACTCTTAAAGTCACATAAAAGGTGGCACATTTGGAGGAAATTTTGTGACTAAGTCATCCAAAGTTGGCCCACATCCATGTATAAGATATCTTAAACTTAAGAGTCTCTTGACTCTTAAAAAGTCTCATCACGTTACTATCTCAAACTTAAGAGTCTCACGACTCTTAAAGAATCTCAACACGTTACTTTGGTCATTCTAATATGCATTTGCATATATCACATAAGCAATGTAAGATCTTCAAAAATTCAAAACAACATGAGATTTTACAATTCTAAGGGAGCTCGGTATAATCTTTCTCAAAAATATCATACGGATTTTCCCTACCTCGATCCGCCGTTACGTGTCTTTTCTGCAATTGACGTGTGTTAGATGGATTGTCAAGAGAATCGGTTCAGGTATGTTAAAGCTATCCCTTCTTTCTTTTTGGCATAATCCATACGATACAAACGAAACGAGCAAGTGCATAACTTCCATAAATGACTCTATTCATAGAAATGCTAGAGATGCTTATGTTCTTGATTCCCCATATGTCTAAATGTTCTATCATCTCTTCAT
>NW_017704414.1:0-1256 GCF_001879085.1 Nicotiana attenuata | reverse complement strand
GCAAGTCAATTTTATGAAGCACATTTTACAAGATTGACAGCTTCTTCATGAATAAGTACAGCTACTTGTAGTTGTGCACCTCTTCTTTTAAAAATTAAATAAACCTTCATTAAAATGCTAATAATTGGCACCTTCAAAAACTTTTTGTATCTTCACTTACCATTAATCCACACAATTCAATTGGAATTTAACTTATATACATGGACTTTTACACTTAAGTGTATTTCAAAATATAGATGCCGGTACCCTGCCTTATTTTTCAGGTTGTTAATCCCACTTTTATGTTAGGTAGCCTGCAATTAGGAAGCGTCAAACGGTTATTTACCCTGTAAGCGCAAAAATGTTAAACTCTTTAATTTTTAGGATGTTACATGTAACTGGTAAAGTTACTTCCATGTGACTACACGGTTCGAGCCGTGGAAACAGTCTTTTGCATAAATACAGGGTAAGCTGCGTAAAATAAACCCTTGTGGTCCGGCCCTTCTCCGGACCATATTGCATATGTGAATGCTACATAGGATCAAGTGAGTTGAAATGATCCCAAGCTTCCTGCAAACACACAAACTTAGCTAAATATGATTCGACAATATAAGTAAAGGATTTCGGCTCATGAAACATAACTTAATTAATGGCATGGCTGAATAATAGTTGTAGAATTACGACGAATAGACAATCATAGTACTAAAGTTTAAACCAGAAAATGTATATGACTGTAAATCTCAACAATATCTAGTTTTTCATTTGCATCATAGTATCGTTTATTCGGTGTTAAAACGGTTCTATTATGGTCTTAAACCTTCTTAACCACAACTATTTAACNCTAAGGTATAGTACGTACTAAGTAAAGTTGTTTTTTGAAAAGGTCTTTATTTAGGTAGTAAAAAGGGTTTTTTAAAAAAGAAAGGTTTTAAAAATTTTTTTCTTTTGGGTTATTTTTAGGGTTAAAATTTTAAAAACGGGTTTTAAAAAAAATTTTTTTTTTCTTTACCTTTAAAAAAATCTTTAAAAAGTGTTAGTAAAACTTTACAAAAAAACTTTCTAAAATTAAACTTTAAAGGTTTTTTCCCCAGGGGTTTTATTTTTAACCTTTTGGTAAAATTTTTTCGGCCCTTAAACTTAGGTTAAAGGGGTAAAAACTTCGAAAAAACCCCGGGGGTAAAATTCAAAACGTTTTCCAAAGTTAGGTTTAAAGGTTTTAAAGGGTTTCTTTTTTTAAAAGGGGTTAAAAATTTTTTCCGGAAAAAATTTTGTTTAAA
>NW_017704413.1:0-1256 GCF_001879085.1 Nicotiana attenuata | reverse complement strand
AAAATAACAAAATTTTAATTTTTGCCACATATAAGTCAGGTGATGTCATTCTTGCTTAAAATAAGCTGAATGTCCCCAAAAGGCCGCCGGAAGGCTGTTTTTGCAAGAACAGCCACCTTGGGTCATTTTCAATGGTTAGCGGACACAGCCTTAAAATCTTCTTTCCCAAAGTGCTGAAAGGCCGTATCCACAAAGCCGGAGTTTTGTTTTTGAAATAAAAATTAATGAAAGATCAAAAAAGTATTTTCATTCTTCTTTCATTAAAGAGAAATTTAAGAATCAAAAATATTTTCTTTGTCTTTAGAAGTAGTTCTTTCTTAAATTGAAAATAAAATCCAAAAATCCAAAAATATTTCCTTTAAAAGTTTGTCTTTCGATAAAAAAAAGAGTTACAATTCAAAAAAAAATGAAGTTTCTTTCTTCTTTAGAAATCTTTCTTTACAAAAATTCTTTTCAAAAAAAAAATTCTTTACTTTCTTTATAAGTCTTTCTTTCGGATATTAAAAGAAAAAAAAATCAAATCAAAATCAAAATCAAAAAGAGTTTGTTTATTTACTTTGTTCCTGATCTTTAAGAACTACGCTTGGTCTGATTCATGCGGGGTCATGATATGTAGGCACTCTCCATAAGATTCGACCGTAACCCTAAGAGAAAAGAAAAGGGAGGAAAGAGAAGAATAAGAAAAATAACAAGAGAAAAAAAGAGAGAAATAAGAAACCAAGAGAAAGAAACCATAGCAAAAGCAAAGGCAAGAATGAAAGAAAAGAAAGAGGAAGAGAAACGAAAATGAGAACATGAGAGAAAATCAGAAAAGCAAGGAAAGGCAGGAAAGAGGGTCAGAATAAAAGAAAGAATTTGGACAGGAAAAGCCGGGATGACGCATGCAACCGTTGCGAAACATATTTAACCGTATAGGTGCATTATGCCTCAACATGCGATTACCTATCTGTTATTTGCCTCAAACTAACCGTTTGCTGCTGTCACTTCCAGTCCAAATTTTATAGAAACGGTGGTTGGTTTTCTGTGGTAAACTGGCATCGCATCAGTATTTTACCAGATCAAAAGGGAGCATAGAAATGTCTTTGGAAATGACCTTGCCAGAAATTCCCATCCCAGATGATAGTCCAATCTCGGGCATCCCGGCCTCAGAGTCTGCAGCGGCTGAAGAGAACAGGATCTTACGTCTTAGGGTCATGGAGATGTGGGATGCGTGGACTAATGGCAGGGAGCCTCCAAGTGCTATCCCTGGCTTTCCT
>NW_017704412.1:0-1256 GCF_001879085.1 Nicotiana attenuata | reverse complement strand
GGAATTCTTCAGCACTTCCTCAAATCCCATACTTGGTCCGTCAACCTCCCGAAATCAACCCGTCGCCCTCGGGACCTCAACCAAACATACGAACAAGTCACATATCACCATTCAAACTTATTCCAACCTTCGGAACACTCAAAACAACCTCAAAACACCAAATCACCCTCGGATTCAAGCCTAAGGATTTCAAAACTTCCGAATTCTGCAAACGATGCCAAAACCTATCAAACCTCATCCGAATGACCTGAAATTTTGCTCACACGTCACAAATGACAGAACGGACCTACTCCAATTTCCAAAATTCCATTCCGACCCCGATATCAAAATTTCCACTACCGACCGAAAAACGCTAAATTTCCAATTTCGCCAATTCAAGCCTAAATCTACCACGGACCTCCAAATTACATTCCGAACACGCTTCTTATTCCAAAATCACCTAACGAAGCTATCCAAACAATCAGAATTCACATCCAAGACCTTCTACACATAAGTCAACATCCTGTTGAATTTTACAACTTAAGCTTCCGAATAAGAGACTAAGTGTCTCATTCCACTCCAAGACCAATCCGAACACAAGACAACCAACACGATACGATGAAATACAGCTAAACAACACATAAAGAAGCAGAAATGGGGGAAACAGGGCTGTAACTTGTGAAACGACCGACCGGGTCGTTACAGCCTCCCCCTCTTAAACAAACGTTCGTACCTCGAATGAGTCAAGAAACATACCTGAAGCCTCAAACAGGTGTATCTTCTCTGCCTCTCCCGCTCGGTCTCCCAAGTAGCTTCCTCCATGGGCCGACCTCTCCACTACACTTTCACTGAAGCTATCTCCTTTAATCTCAGCTTTCGGATCTGCCGCTCCAAAATAGCCACTGGCTTCACATCATAAGTCAAATCACCGTCTAACTTAACCGTGCTGAAATCCAACACATGAGATGGATCGCCAATATACTTCAAGAGCATAAAAACATCGAATACCGGATACACACTCGACAAACTAGGTGGCAAAGCCAGCTCATAAGCCACCTCCCCGATCCTCCGGAGTACCTGAAAAGGCCCAATGAACCGAGGACTCAATTTACCCTTCTTCCCAAATCTCATAACACCCTTCATGGGTGAAACCTTCAATAGAACCTTCTCCCCATCCATATAAGAAACATCACAAACCTTCCTGTCAGCATAACTCTTTTGTCTTGACAGCGCTGTACGAAGCCACTCCTGAATCACTTTCACCATGTCCAAAGCAT
>NW_017704411.1:0-1256 GCF_001879085.1 Nicotiana attenuata | reverse complement strand
ACTTAGATTTATACATATAGGATGAGTAGCGAAAGAGTAACCTGGAGTTGGGTAGCAAACCTCGGTAATAATAAACCGAAGTAAGTTTTATGGTATAGTATAACCTACCTAGATGTAGTAAATCCATAAGGATAGATATACAAGGCTATGAAATTAGAGATAGCAATAGTCTTAAGTTCAGTAAATTACCAAGCGAAAGACATCGGTACACCTATAGATGCCTAGAGGGACAGCTTGTCATAATTCTGTATATGTTCATAAAGTGAGGCTTAGAGATTGGCTAAAAGATGGAGGAAAAAGGGAAGACGAGTCGCTAGGCACTCATACAATGAAAGAGTCGTACATACTGCATGCCATAAGGTAGAAAATGTAACGATGTTGGAAAAAATTCCGACCACAGGTCCTGGTATGAGAAAGAAGCCTAAAGGTGGGAATACCCTGGCCTTTGGATTTATTTACAGAACAGTTTCCTATGTCTCAAGGACAATATTAAGGAATTCTTAAGAGCTACAGGTTATGAGACTGATAAGCGCATTAATCAACATTCGAGGACGAATGTTCCAAAGGGGGGAATGATGTTACACCCCGTGTTTTCGTATATAAGAGTACGTCATAAGTCAATTAATGTAAGCTCAGAAAGGGAATCATCTATTAAAAGTTTACAAAGTTAGTTCATCATGTTAATGTGGAGGTTACAAATATTTAAGATCATGAATAACAAGTACCAAAAGGGTTGGAAAGCTTAGTCGCTAAACGAATTGAAGAAAATAAGTTTCGTCAAAAATCGACAAGTTTGGAATGTTATAACATATTCTTTTGGGGTGAGACTAGGGTGATTAACATGATGAGGAGGTTAATTTATGAGTTATTGTAGTCGTATGATAGTCGTGTGTTATGTTTTTAAGTCAAACGAGTTATGGAACAAAAGTTAGCAAAGATCATCACAAGTTGCATTTATAATGTGCTGAAATTTAGGTCAAATGTAGATGCACTTTTCTCCCAATATGCTTGGCATAAATGGATGATCTACATATCAAATTGAAGATCTACGAGTCTAGTTTCCAACGCATTAAACCATTCGTCAATACGACATCGGAGTAGAGAGATATTCGCATTTTCGCGAGACCGCGCAAGCAGCTCCCAATGGGACCCACTTAGGCGGTGGTCGACCTACTTCACTTTATAAAGGATTTGGACGCCTATTTCTCACTTATTTTCAACTCAATTTCGTCTCCAAACTTCTCCTAACCCTTCTA
>NW_017704410.1:0-1256 GCF_001879085.1 Nicotiana attenuata | reverse complement strand
AACTAATTTTCAACATATGAAAAATAAACTACAATCATAAAATAAGAGAAAAATATTTTTACTAATCAATTGTGAGTACAATTATGTTTCTCCCTTGATTCTTCTCTCCTGATTATCTCCGTGATTCGAGGGCTGAGGCCGCGTATTTCTCGAATGTAGGATGATGCAAACCTACTGTGATATATTTGATTGACAGCTTCTTGAACTATTTGATTGTCAAGAGTATTCGGGCCATATTTTGATCTCTTTGTGAATATCCCAAGAGTATACACCTCTTCAAGGGAATATGTATCCCTTTATATAGGTGTGAGTTAGGGTTTAGGGTAGAGTAACCTCTAAGAAACACTGATAGACTCCTAGAACTTCAAGAGTCTTGTAGTATCTTGAATTTAGGATTTAGCTTGATTCGCTAAAATTTCGATGTCTACATACCCTTAATTAAATATTGCAGTATAATTTAATGTGAGGAGTAAAAGACTTTTTAGGGATACGTACATAAGAATAATTTTGAAAAAATAAATTAAATTTTTTTTATTATATAAATGGACACTTATTTTGGACCAAAATCAAAAGGCTAATTGGTCACTTATTGTGGACAAGAGGGAATACTAATTTTTTCGTAACTAAATTAATTAATGTACTTTAGAAAATGCGTATATTCTAGTAGAAATAGATACCATTAAATGTCCTGCAATTTTCGAGGCATATATATTTCAAATTGTGAAATTATGATGTCCTCCAATGTCTTGGAAAACAATCATAAATTTGTATTCCATTTTCCAAGAGTATTGGCATAAGTGGTAGTTTTATTTGGGGGGAAAAAGATCAGGATTCCTTGAACCTTTTATAGTTTAAGTGTTGACCTTATCCACATTGTTGTTAGGAAATGGGAATATATAATTGACGAGCTTGTGTTTTTCAATTATGAGATTTTCTCTTTTGCCTACTTTAAAAATCTAAAAATAATTTTCACTTAGATTTTATTGTATATCTATATTTATACTATATTAAAAACACAAAGGCCCTTAATAAAATAACGTTCGCTTTTTTTTTTCCTTTAAAATATGTGGTTCGCCTTGGACAACATAGTAATTTGAGTATTTTATTAATATTTATGTATAGTAATTTAATTAATTCCCCTACAATTTACGAATAGTCATTTATTATTAATAAAATTTGCCTAAACTTTCACTACACGCTAGGAAAGTTTGTCTTTCTAATTCCATTTATATTTTGGAGTACTAAATTTCCCCATT
>NW_017704409.1:0-1257 GCF_001879085.1 Nicotiana attenuata | reverse complement strand
CCGTGTTGCTGTCTTCGTTCAGGATAGTTCTGGACGAAGGCCCAAACTCTCTCACTGCGAGCTTTGGTAATTGATTCGATCCAGACAATTTATCTGAGAGGAGTAACTGGAAGTGTAGGATGTCTATCGCAGGTTCACTGTTTGTGCTGTCTTTTGAATTATATGCTGGCTTTAGACAGTCACGGGGAGAACTCTTAGATAAATACTTTTTGGTCCTTGAAGTTCTTCTTCTGATAATTCAGTGGGATTTTAGCGTAATTTCAAAGGATTTTTTTCCCCCAGTTTTATGTTTTTAAAGCAGCTAAAAGGATATTTTGAAATGTCCATGCATTATACAATCACGTTTTCGGAAAATCTAAAAGGACATTTCAAGAAGTTGGCACAGAAGTTTTTTCCATTTCAGGAGATACTTTCAAAAACAATTGTCCTATGCTGGTGCCTAAATTAGTAAATAAGTCATCGAAATTTTAAGGTGAGATATCCTATCAACTTTAGATTACAATATCTTTTCACTTATAAAAAAAGATTGTACCTTTTCATAATTAGAAAAAAGGATATCCGCTTGGTTCCTCCAAATAGGTCACCACCTAGCAACATGGTCGCGGTCATTTGATTTAAGGAACCTTTACCACAATGTCCATGTCTGGGATCGAACTTCATATTTGTCCTTGGTTATATTGTTTAATGGTTAATTTTTAAATTCTTCACCACTTTTGAGTGTTGTGGTTTGCATTTTGGGGCTTGCACAATGACCATTTCTGGCCAGTGAAATACTTTTCAATCAGTCAGGAACTCAAAATTAATGGGACCTGCTGTGTTACACATTTGAACTATATTTTTACACTTTAAATGTTAGAAAGGTTTATTTAATTATCTTTACCATGCCATGTGTAGGTCAATTTCTTTTTCTTGGTCTAAAGCCTGTAAATTCTTTGATTTGTAGTAGTGAGACTTGTACTTTGCTTGCATTGTGTGTTGACTTAGTGATAGCTTTATAGCAAGAGTTTACGGAGAAGTTGCCCGTGGGAGTTAGACTCCAGATTATATGATCATGGTTTGTCCCATATGCAGAAATATCAGTATTATTAATTTTGTGAGTTATATTTTGAGGTAATTCGAATGATAGAATGGATACTGGGCAGGTATTGAGTTGGAGCACATTAGCTACTGATAGATTGAGATTCTTATGATTTAAGGGCCGATGGATAAGGCTTCTAATATTTATATTTGGAGCAATCCAATTGTCAATCCAAAAGC
>NW_017704408.1:0-1257 GCF_001879085.1 Nicotiana attenuata | reverse complement strand
CAGTACCGTAAACCAACAAGTACGGTGTCGCTCCAATTGATGTACGTACCGTGGTACGATACCCGAGTAATGCAAAGGTAACTTTTCATGCCATTGCCTGGAGCTTTGAATCATCTTTCTCAAGATCTTCTTGATGTTCTTATTTGCTGCTTCGACGGCACCATTGGCTTTTGGCCGATAAGGAGTAGAGTTTCTGTGTGTTACCTTGAATTGTTCACATACCTCTCCCATCAAACGACTGTTCAAGTTTGCAGCATTGTCGGTAATGATAGTTGCAGGAATGCCAAAACGGCAAATGAGATTGGAGTGCACAAAGTCTACCACAGCTTTCTTGGTGACTGACTTGAGAGTGATGGCCTCAACCCATTTTGTGAAATAGTCAATTGCCACCAATATGAATCTATGCCCATTCGAAGCTTTCGGCTCGATCGGCCCAATGACATCCATACCCCAAGCAACAAACGGCCACGGTGCTGACATCGGATGAAGCTCTGTTGGAGGCGCATAAATCAAATCACCGTGCACCTGACATTGATGGCATTTTCGAACAAAGCTGAAACAGTCCTTCTCCATAATTATCCAGTAATACCCGGCTCGAAGAATCTTCTTTGCCAACACATAACCATTCGTATGATGTCTGCATACTCCTGCATGCACTTCATGCGTAATTCTTCCGGCTTCCTCGGCGTCAACACATCTTAGCAGGTTGAGGTCCGGGGTCCTTTTATACAAAACATCACCACTTAAGAAGAAACCGCTCGCATGCCGTCTAATGGTTCTTTTCTGATCTCCAGTGGCTTGCTCAGGGTATTCCTGTGTTTTCAGAAATCTCGTGATATCATGATAGCAGGGCTGACTGGTTGGCTCTGCCTCAACCGCATTACAATACCCGTGCTTTTCTTTGATTTGAATCTCCAGAGGGTCAATATGGGCATTGCCTGGGTAAGGCAGCATTGAAGCTAGAGTGGCGAGTGCATCAGCTAGTTCGTTATGACACCGAGGGATGTACCTGAATTCTATCGACTTGAAGCGTTTGGTGAGATCTTCCACATGCTGTCGATAGGGAATGAGCTTAACATCTCGAGTCTCCCACTCCCTCTGGGCTTGCCGAATAATCAAATCGGAGTCCCCCATGATTAATAAATCTTCAACATCTTGGTCAATTTCCATATTCATGCCCATGATACAGGCTTCGTACTCAGCCGTATTGTTTGTGCAAAAGAATCGGAGCCTAGCTGTAGCTGGGTAGTGCTGACC
>NW_017704407.1:0-1257 GCF_001879085.1 Nicotiana attenuata | reverse complement strand
TTCATTTTGAAATACATTTTCTTTTTCTCTCTCCTTTTCAAAAAATTTTGCAGAGTTTCGAGGCATTTTTCAAATATCGGGATTTTCAGAACCGGGTGAATTCTCTATCCTACCTCACTCTTGGTTTTTCTATTGTTTTTCTTTCCTTAGCTGGTCAACAAATAAGTTGAAACAAATAAATGCACACATAGCAGGTAAGATGGATCAGGGATGGGTCTTTTACTTCGGGTACACCTGTCCTAGACGGATCCAACCCCTGTGTTGAGTCCCCTAAGTCAAATGCACGTGATGCAAACAGCGTTCCTACTAGGGATCCGGCATGATATTTTGTTATTACGTAGGTTAAACCGTGGGGATTGTGGTTCTAGGTACTAGTCGGTACCTTACCCGAAGGCCGGACTAACGTTGACGCCGGAGGGTGGGAGCGACGGTACCGGGAGCGAACGTAACGTCCGTACCCGGGTCTAGTGGTCTGTAACTCCCTACGTTCCGTTCGTTTACGTTAGTTTTACCGGCCGTAACCCTACTAAAACGAACGGAAACGGGCCGGGCCGTCCGAGAACCGTTGTCGACCTTACCGTTTAGTTTTTTAAGAACGGTACGTAGGGGACGGGGGTAGGACGGTAAAGAACGGTACGTAGGTTTAAAACTCGTAAACGTTAACAAACGTTAAATCGTAAACAAAACGGTCGTAAAAGGTAAAGTAAGAAACGGTAAACGTAAACGTAAGTACGAAACTACGTAAACGGTACCGAACCCCTAAAATAAAACGTAAACTAAAGGTAAAATACCGTAAAACTAAAACGTAAAACTTAAAAACGAAAAACGTAAACCGTAAAAAGTAAAACTAAACTAAATAAACGTTAAACAAACGTCTTAACGGAACTTACGGACCCTTAACGGGAAACCCTAACGAAACGGTACGTAAACGGGTTCTTACGGGGGTTTCCGTTACGTTTAAACCCGTCCGTAACGGGTACGGACGTTAACCGGGACCCGGTAGACCGGTTAACGGTACCTCCGTTAAACCCGTCCGTTAACCCCGGTTTTACGGTAAACCGGGGTTTAGGGGGAAAAACGGGGTTTTGGGGTAAAGTTTTAACCGGTTAAACTAGGGTTAAACGTAAGGTAACTAACGTAAGTAACGGTTAAAGGTTCGGTTTAATTTTAACTTTACGTTTAAACNNGTTAACCCGTAGTAACGTTTAAGGTATTTAAGTGTTAGACGGTTTAACCGATTACCGGGTAACTTTTACC
>NW_017704406.1:0-1257 GCF_001879085.1 Nicotiana attenuata | reverse complement strand
AATTTCATCAAGTCGCGAGTTCGGGTTTTTGACGCGAATCATGAGTTAATGTTTAACGAGCGAAATGGATATCGCACTGAGACAAACAAGCTCCGAATTGAGTTTCAATTGAGGACTATGTTCGTATCATTATTTGTGACTCATAGGAACAAGAATCATCGAATTCCGAGTTCGTATGGTGGAGTTAGAGCCTTTTTAGTGGAAATAAATATTGCTGGTGCAGCAGGATCTGGTGCGCACCTTTAGCGACCAGATTTGTCACTTTTAGCGGCGGGAATGGCCCTTTTAGCGACCAGAATAGGTTTATTAAAGCTGTTGCGTTTTTCTGCTCATTTTGACCTTTTTTTGGGTGAAAGAACACGGCTTTGGGCGATTTTTGAGCAAGAAATCATGGGAAATCTTGAGGTAAGTCACTTGTGATCATTTCTACTCCATAATATTGAATTATCATTGAATAATCCGACTACATTACATGATTTTGAGGTGTAAATTGAGGATTTGGACCTAGGGATTTGAAAATAAGATTTGAAGATTTGGAGGC
Organism: Nicotiana attenuata; assembly: GCF_001879085.1. Lineage (NCBI taxonomy): Eukaryota > Viridiplantae > Streptophyta > Magnoliopsida > Solanales > Solanaceae > Nicotiana > Nicotiana attenuata. Next base: position 716 of record NW_017704406.1, on the reverse strand, counting down.
CGAATTGTTATCGGAATTTAGTAATTTTGATATGGTTGGACTCGTGGCGAGATAAGGAACCCGTAGCTGTGAAAATTTCTGAGTTTCGAGAAGTGGGTCCGGGGCTCGGGTTTTGCTAATTTCGGGATTTTTGATATTTTTCGATTGTTTTCACTTGGGCTTTGTTCCCTTAGCATATTGTGACGTATTCGTTCTGGTTTTGGATACATTCGACGCGCGTGGAGGCCGATTCGAGGGGCAAAGGCGTTGTGAGCTAGAGATATCGCCGGTTCGAGGTGAGTAATGATTGTAAATGATATCCTGAGGGTTTGAAACCCCGGATTGCACATCGTAGTGCTATATCGAGGTGAGACACGCACTTGATGATGAGCGTGGGGTCGTTTGCTATTGGGGATTATGACTTGATCCGTCCCGATTGATGCTTTTACCCCGTATTTGTTTGAAGCTTATTTGTTATCATCATAATTGGGACTAGTTGCCATATTTGGGCTTCGTGTCAACTATTTGAACCCTCCAGGGATTTTTATCACTGTTTCCTCACTGTTTTGACTTACTACTTGAACTCAGTCGTACCGTTTTCCACTGTTTTACAACTCAGCCACTTCTATTCGATTTTAAAACTAAAATGATATATTAAATGATGTTTTGGGCTGAGAACTACCGTTTTACAAATGCTTGAAGGGCTTATGTGATTTCTGGACTGAGTATGGCCGAGG
>NW_017704405.1:0-1257 GCF_001879085.1 Nicotiana attenuata | reverse complement strand
AGTTGAAAATAAATCTAGGCCACTTTTAACAATTAATTATAAACATGACATGCACACCTAACATGAAAAATTTCATCAAGAGGTGGTTTCAAATGCAGTTTTAATATTGAAATTGCGGCATTATTGTTAGAAACATTATCAAAAGACATACACAAAACTTTTTGCTTGAGATTATAAAATTCAACAACTTCACAAATAGTACTACTTATAAACGCAGCAGTATGACTCTGATATTCATAATATCTAAATACGATAATACGTTTTTGCATACAAGTAGTATCATCTATCCAATGACATGTAATTGTCAAATAATCATTTAACAGCATGGCCAATATCAGAAGTTAGAGAAACTCTACAAGGAAGGTGGCTAAACAAATAACGTATGTATGTTTGATATTCTCCATGAAGTCTAAAGATATCAGCTCTACAAGTACTTCTAGGGATTCCTTTAAATAAGGGATTGTAAATCCTTTGAATATACATAATAAGATATGATGAAGAAGCAAAAGAATAAGGTAGACAACCCAAAGCAATCATTTTTGCTAACTCCTCACGATCCTTCATTTTATCATATTTCACTAGACCTCCAGTAGTAGGGTTAAGAGTTGTTTGATTTCTAGCACCATCAGCGCCCCATTCTATGGGATGCTCAGTTCTCATATGTCTACTAAGCGTCCCAGTCCCCCCTAAATTTCCTCCAGTCAAATGTTTAAAATCACCTTTACAAAGTTTGCATTTAACTCTATCAGTACCTTCTATTATTTCAAAAAAATTCCAAACCTCACTTCTTGTTCTACGATTAGTAGTCGGAGCCACAGGTGGTCTACTACTAGTACCACGACCACCACCCATTGTAGTAACTCCAACACTACCAGCTCCAGCACTAGTAGGTGTAGCTGGTATCTCATTTTCCATTCCTAATTCATTATCTTCTATTCCAAAATCTTCTTGTAATTGTTCATAATCTATATTATCATTAGGCAATGTTTCGGAAACATGTGGTGAAAATGAGTGAAGGAGAGGTACAAGTAAAATCTTAGTGTAAATATGGAAACAATCAGTCAGAATCAATTATACAAGTGATTCCCTTTAATTAAGGAATCACTGTTTAACGGATTCAAAATAAGGAAGGAAATCAATTTAAAGATAGCCTGATTATTGCCATAAAAGAAGTAGTAAAAACATTAAGTAAGCAATCGAGTCTAAGTACAGAAATACACTTATTTTGGAAATAGATTCAACAAGGTAAATATTACA
>NW_017704404.1:0-1257 GCF_001879085.1 Nicotiana attenuata | reverse complement strand
AGGTGTTACTACGTCGTTTCATGGCCAATTAATCTGAGCCCTCCATCCTTCCTAATCCAACGGCCATTAATTAACCTTGGCTTCTAAATATAAATGTCCGAATTTGTCAAAAACCCTAAAGACAAGTCTCCTCTTCCTCGTACCCCCGTCACCTCTCCGTCTCCCACCGCCGCCCACCATCAGACCACCGTGTCTCCGCCGTCCGCCGCCGGCCGGAAATCGCCTCTGCCGGCGGCGAACCTCCAAACCCGTCCAAATTTACACCACTACCCCATCTCAACCTCCCCATGCCGATTCCAACCTTATTTTCCCTCAAATATCAATCAAACTCTCCGAATATTGAATCTAAATTCCGGCCAAAACCCTAACTCTTCCAAATCCAACCAAATTCACACCCTATACTCTCTTAACCTCCCTCTTCCCAAATCCCAAACTGGAACCCTTCAAATCCAAGCAAAACCCCATTAATTTTAGATCTAGGGTTCGAAGCTTTCAACCCGTTTTAGGAATCTCAAGTGTTCGGTTGGTTTTTAATTAATGTTATATGTCTATTTTTGACAAAATAAACATATAACATTAATTGAAAACCAAATTCGAGGTCAGCCTAATTGAAGACCAAATTCAGTGAGTTCTTACCTCTTATTTGGTATATTTTTCTTTTTTTTTTTGTTTGATGATTCTGCTCTTGGTGTTATTTTTGATTTTTATTTTAGTTTTGTTTGGGATTGATTTTGTTGGACTTTTCTGCTAGTATTAGTCCCATAGGCAGTGTTCTAGATTTTAGTTTAAGTTTTTTTTTTTGATTGTTTGTTTAATTTTCTCAACACTAATTGATTCTGTTTTACTCTCCAATTGTGGTTTAATTCTTGTTCTGTTTTTGCTTTGATTTTTCTGATTGGTTTGATTTGTGTTTGGTTTCAATTAATCGATCCATGGACGTTTACTGCAACTTGATTTTAGTTGTTTGACTGCCCTTAATCATAGTTCATTGTTTGTTAGGCCTAATTTCATGAGTAGTTAGTTTGTCTAATTAATTCAATTTAATTCCTAATTCCTAATTTCAGGAGTAGTTAGTTTGACATGGGATTGGTAGTTTCAGGATAAATGAAGGTTAGATTAGGTATTTTAGATAGAAAGAACTTTGTAGTAACTAAAGCAGAACCTTCTAGAAGTTTCTAGTTTGGGGTTGTGGTTATAATTTCAGTAATTGTAGTGTATTAACTTGTGACACAATTCAGAAACTAAGGGGTTAAATGA
>NW_017704403.1:0-1257 GCF_001879085.1 Nicotiana attenuata | reverse complement strand
GGGCAGACTCGGTTTTGTAAAGCTTGCACAAAGCAACAACACGAGCTGTAAGACCTTAAAGCAAGGCATGAATCATACTTGCATAAAGTATCAGCAAAAACTGTAAGACCTCAATAGGCATGAAAAGTTATGTATGACCTTATTACATGCATAAAATCAATCTCGAAGTTTGGGATATATATCGAATTTGTATGACCCCTAAAAAGGCATACCCTTGATATAGACGCCTAAACTACTACACTCGAAATCAAAATATGGCTCCGGCCAAACATAAATGACTACGGTCATACGGCTGCACCAGCCAAACTAACGCGACTCAGGGATGCCCGACCGTCGCTAAAAAATCATAGGCCATTACTTCGAATCTACTTTGAAAAAAACCGGTTAAACAGGCTACCCTCAACAGGAAAAAGAGCTTCGACCATGTCAGCTCCGAATCATAAGGCTTCGAGCTACTCAGCCGACAAGCCAAACCTTACGAGGTGCTCGAACATCGCTGCTAACGACTGGAAATTGAGGTTCTTCCCGAACCGGCGACAAGTTAGGCAAAATCATTGCAAAAGTCCTTAACGAGAGGAAAATAAAGCCTAGCAAGCTTCAGGGCCGCACATATGCCTAAGGGCAAAGCGCAAGAGCTATTGTCTCCAGCCGAGCGAGCCTCAGGGACGCACATACGCCTAAGGGAAAAGCGTAAGAGCCATTGTCGCCAGCTTACATCAAAGATCGCTTTGATCGAAGGCGTAAGAGCCATTGTCGCCCGCCCAATACAAACATAAAACTTGAGGGTCGATTGAGCTCGAGTCGTAGCCCGACTCGGAGACTAGGTCCAAGAGAGTTAAAATGTAAGGGCCACCGGTTGATACAAACATAAAAAGCTCGAGGAATATATGAGCTAGAGTTGAAACCCGACTCAGAGACTACCCGAAACAGTTGAGCAAAGGCGTAAGTGCTCAAAATGCCTGCTTACACTAATGGTCGCATAGACCAAGCGCGTAAGATCCCCGGGACCGCCTAATAAGCCCAGGGCCATACCAAGGATCTGATAATTCTCACTGACTCTGAAACCAGTCCGCCTGGCCATAAGCGAAACAAAAGAAGGTACTTAAGAACAAAAAAACCGCACAAGGTTTTTTTTCTTTTCAGGTAGATACGTGGAAAAATACATTCTCCATCTACAAACATACTCTAAAAATGCACTACGTATGGATGGAGAGGTCTACGCTCCGCCCCCAAGAGCTACGGCCTATCGGCCTCATC
>NW_017704402.1:0-1258 GCF_001879085.1 Nicotiana attenuata | reverse complement strand
CTTATGTGCAGATCCAAATATTTCTAAGCTCGGTGGCAGGTTCATTGGAGATAGTAAGGTACCTGCACGGCGTTCGCAATCCTGCCTTCCCCTCCCTATCCTTATTACTTTGTATTTCAGGCTTATATTGTATTAAGCAGACAGTATTGAATTGTATTTAGTGGCTCATGACTAGTGACACCCCGATGTCGGGCTTGTGTATTTATTCCGCACTTCTCATTTAGACTTACATTAGGAGATTGTTGATTAATAAATGGTAAAAAATGGCTTTTATTGAATAATGGTTAATTCGGGAGTTGTGTCGGCTAGCCTAGTTCCACAGTAGGCGCCATCACGATCGGGTCGGTTTTAGGGTCGTGACATATACCATTCATGGGGTATATGCGTTCATTACATCATCAAGCCTCTAAAGGCATCCCATCATATAATCTCGGCCACTATGGGCAACATCATCCACGTATACCAGCTGATCAGGTGGTAGTGCGTATATATTGTCGTAACCTTTTCCCATATCCCATATTGACAAACTTCGACGAAACTCACTCTCTTCGATTCGCTTACCCTCTAACCTTCACGAATTTACTTATCACTTGCTTGAAATAGTATAATACTTATAATCTCAAAATAATCTCATTCCCGAGCTTACGTCGATTAACTTATGACGGGACATTAATGTACGCAAATGCGGGATGTAACATCTCATTTCCGAGCCTTCATCAATTTACTTATGTCGTACGTTCACGTACGAAAACATAGATGTAACATAGTCGATCGGGCCAAGATCGGGCTCCATGCTAAAAACATGGTTGTATATCGGTGCTAATGATCTCCCAACCAAAAATATATATTATTATCCTATTTTGAAAATTGTTATGTTTTAAACTTGGCATTTGGATATTATTGATTTTTGCTTGCTACTTCCATGGCTTTTCCTTTCTTATATTGGCATTCTATTTTGAAAGAGAACATTTAGCTTTACATACTAGTATTATTCCATATGTACTAACATCCCTTTTGCCGGGACCGCTGCATTTTCAATGGATACAGGTGGTTCGTCAGCAGGCAGCTTTGTTCCTCGTTAGCAGTTGCTCCCTATTCAGCATGTTTTGGTGAGCCCTACTCTGTTCCAAGCCATATGTCACTTGATGTTGTACTTTGTGTTTTGAAGTATAGCCGGGGCCTTGTTGCCGGCACTTCCATACTACTCTTTTGTTGTATTTAGAGGCTCCGTATACTCTTTTGGTGTTCGATATTGGTT
>NW_017704401.1:0-1258 GCF_001879085.1 Nicotiana attenuata | reverse complement strand
AGCACTGTCGGGTCGATAGCCCTTGATCCGAGATCTCTTTTTAACAAAAAAGAGTTGGATTTGCCAGCCTTAGCCGAAGAAGACTGTTCGTATAGTAGTAGGTTTGAGAACCGGTTCAAACCATCTCATAGGTCGTCCTCAGTACAAAAGGTCAATTCAATGCTCAAGTCAAAGGGGGGAGGGTCAATTTTTCTATTGATCGAGAAAGCTTGGGCGGGCCCCCAACCATTAGCACATTCTAAGATTCAGATGACTAATTGGTTGGGAATCATGAATTATCACGTCTTGACGGTCAGTACAGAATCTTGCTCTACCCATTTTTATTCTTTCCCTTTATTAGTAAGTAGTCAGGGAGCTAGACGAAGATCGACGAGTTGTCTGCTTTGTGATTTGCAAACGGGTTTACCGTCATCCCTGAACAATTTGGCTGGAGTTTCAGAGGGAGAAATAATCCGCTCATGATGCGTGGAAAGTAGGGGAAGAGTCTGATTCAAAAGCGTCTGTGATAGATCACGTCGAACTGAAGCACTTAAGAAAGAAGCTGATAACTTTTGGTTTATTTGATACTTATTCTGACACGGTTCATAAGGTCACAGCACAGACATACCCGGAAATGCCCTACCACTATGGCTCCCCCTTTTCTTTCATACGCTCGTCCTTCAGAAATACAGGGGAAAGATGACTTCTGTAATGAAGGATCTAGACTTAGATGGGACCAAGCAGAGACAATTCTATACGAAGAAGATCGGTCCACTTACAAAAATACCTGAACGAGAAGGGATCAGTGCTGTCAACTATGCTCGTTATCAGAATGGTTATACCATGGAAAGATTGGGGACCATCTTTCAAAAATGAACCCGGACGCATTTCTTGCGTGGCCGAACCCATAGATCTTGATGTATGCCTATCTTTTACTTGGACTACAAAAATGCATTCTTCGAGATCCCCACGGAGCGGTATTCAAATTAAGACTACAATCATACAGATTCGATACATGCTTCAATATTGGACCAGTCCTTGAATAGTTCAAAATGATGTGGTGGCCAAGATATGGACCGCTTAAAGAAAGGATGCCTCTCATCAATTTAGTCCATTATGGTTTTCTTTACCATTCCGGACTACTAAATTCAGTTCTAGCAGTTGCCATCTCACGAAATTGGCCCATTCGCCAACTTGACGTGAAAAATGCCTTCCTCCATGGTCTTTGACTTTAAGAGGTATACATGCAACAACCTCCTGGATTTGTTGATCCTTCTAA
>NW_017704400.1:0-1258 GCF_001879085.1 Nicotiana attenuata | reverse complement strand
GTATGTCTTGATCGGGTTTTGGATGACCCGGGTGCGTTTCAGTGCCTATTGTGGAAGTTAGCATTCTGAAAGAATTTCATAAGTTTGGGTTGAAGTGCATTTCAGTGTTATCGATGTCCGTTTGGGATTCCGAATCTGGGAATAGCTCCGTATGGTGATTCTAGTATTGGGGGCGCGTCCGGAAGTGGATTCGGAGGTCCGTAGGTCATTTTGGAGTCATTTGGCTAAAGTTAGAAATTTGAAGGTTTTTGAGAAGTTTGACCGGAAGTGACTTTTTGATATCGGGGTCGAATTCTGGTTCCGGAAGTTGGAGTAGGTCCGTAATATCAAATATAACTTGTGTGCAAAATTTGAGGTCAATCGAACGTGATTTGATAGGTTTCGGCATCGAATGTTGAAGTATGAAGTTCTAAAGTTCATTAAGCTTGAATTGGGTTGTGATTCGTGATTTCGATGTTGTGTGATGTGATTTGAAGGCTCGACTAAGTTCGTGATTTGAGAGGTGTTAGTATAATTGGTTAAGGCCCCCGAGGGCCTTGGGTGGAATCCGGATGGTAAACGGATCGAGTTGGACTTGGAAGAAAGGTTGAGGGCTGCTGTCATCTGGTGTAACCGCACCTACGAGGCTTTGACCGCAGGTGCGGAGCCGCAGAAGCGGCCACGAGGGTCGCAGATGCGATTTTGGCTGGGAGTGTTGGGACCGCAGATGCGGTCATCTCGTCGCAGAAGCGAGACCGCACTTGCGGAAGAGAAGGCGCAGAAGCGGAAATGGGCTGGAAGCCCTGGACCGCAGAAGCGGTGTTTTGTCCGCACATGCGGAACCGCAGAAGCGGTCAAGTGACTGCAGGTTCGAAGAATCGCTGGGCACTGTCTTTTAAAAGACGGGGGCTGGGCTCATTTCAACCTCATTTCCTCAATTGGAGCCGATTTTGGAGCAACTTTGGAGTGCTATTTTCATCACCAAGCATGAGGTAAGTGGTTTCCACTAGTTTTTAGTTAAATACAAGGTTTATATATGGATTTAGTCATGAAAATTTGTAGAAATTATGGAATTTGGAAGTAAAACCTAGAAATTTATATTTTGGATTTTGGCCACGAAACTGGACATGGGATTGAGAGTAAATTATATATTTGAGTTCGTGAGGTTATGGGTAAAGTTTATCTTCGAAAAATCTCGGAATCCGGGCACGTGGGCCCGAGGATGATTTTTATCGACTTTTCGACCGGTGTTAGAAATTGTTATAAATTGGATTATAAT
>NW_017704399.1:0-1258 GCF_001879085.1 Nicotiana attenuata | reverse complement strand
TACTCTCTCAGTCTGCCCATCTGCTTGTGGGTGATAGGCTGAGCTATAAACTAACTTAGTTTGCAACAAATTGAAGAGCTCCTTCCAGAAGATACTGAGAAAGACCTTGTCTCTATCAGAAACTATGCTACTAGGTAAGCCATGCAACTTATAGATCTGGTCCAGAAATAATGAAGCTACCTGTACTGCAGTAAAAGGATGAGTTAAAGTTAAGAAATGGGCATATTTGCTATACCTATCAACCACAACCATAATTGTATCTTTCCTTCTTGACTTGGGAAAACCTTCAATGAATTCCATCGATATGTGTTCCCAAGGTCAGGAGGGTATTGATAGAGGTTGCAATAGAACCGGATATGCTACATGTTCATTCTTACACCTTTGATATATTTCACAGTTCTTGACCACCTTTTTAACATCTTCCAGTATTGAGGGCCAATAGAACACAGATTTAACTCTATGGAGGGTAGCAGTGATGCCTGAGTGACCTCCCAAATTGGAAGAATGCACATGTTGTACCAATTGCTGTCTCAAATTTCCTTGCTTACCGATCCAGACCTTCCCTTTGAATCAAAGGATGCCTTGTTGCAGTGTTACTTCAGATGACGCTGCAGGATCAACTGTAAGAGCACAGACTATCTTCGTTACTTCCTCATCCCCTTCATAACTATTCCTGATCTCCTCCATCCATTTTGGTTGCAATTGTATTAACATTTGACAAGCAGCAACAACTTCTGTTGACATTTGCCTCCTAGAGAGGGCATCTGCTACTGAATTATCAATTCCTTTCTTGTAATGGATCTCAAAACTTAACCCCATCAGCTTGGTCAAGCCTTTATGCTGCAAGGCAGTGGTGATTTTCTGTTCTTGGAGAAACTTAAGGCTAAAATGATCAGTCATTATAATGAAATGACTAGGGATCAAGTAATGTCTCCATTTGTCGACAGCATGTAATAAGGCAATCAACTCTTTCTCGTATGTTGAGAGACCTTGATGCTTTAGGCTTAGTGCCTGACTAAGAAAGGCAATGGGCCTCCTATCTTGCATAAGAATAGCTCCCATACCTGTGCCACAAGCATCCACTTCTACCACAAATGGTTTGCTAAAATCAGGTAGGGCTAAAACTGGGGCATTAGTCATTGCCTTCTTGAGTGCCTCAAAAGCTTCAGTAGCTTCATTATTCCAGTGGAAACCCCCTTTCTTTAACAATGTAGTCAAAGGTTTACTAAGTGTAGCATAACCCTTAAAAAACCTTCTA
>NW_017704398.1:0-1258 GCF_001879085.1 Nicotiana attenuata | reverse complement strand
TGGGGGGGCTGTGAGGGTTTGAGAACCTCTGAAAAGGCATCCAATACTGCTGAAAATAATGCCAATAACAGTCTGCCTACAGCTATTACTACTGATGATAGTTCAAACTCCTCATCTGAATCAAACTCATCTGAATCTAGTAGCAGCACTGATAATAGCTCTGATTCAGATCATGAGGAGTTGTTCGAAGAAGGAGAAGCTGATTATGGCAGTGATACACATGAGGAATACAGGGCATTTAGGGCAGAAAGAAGGACTGTAGAGAGGAGGAAGAAGAAAGAAAGTGCTCCTGAACAAGAACATGTTAAACTAGGTAAGAAAGGGCCAGATGTGGGGTATGATGAATATGAATCTAGGAAGAAGAAGAGTTTAGAAGGTAAGATAGGTGGTGATGAGCCTTATTACCACTCAGATGAAGTTGCTAGTTTTGAGACAGATCCAGATGATGTTGATGATGCAGGTGAAGGGGAGGTTCAACAGAAAGTTAAAGTTAGAAGAAGAAAGACTAAAAGAAGAGTAATCTTTGACAAGACTTGCAAGAAAATAAGTTTGAGAAACTGGACTTGCATTTGCAAGTGTGAGAGATTTCAGAGAAGCTGTAACTAAATATGCTGTTCAACAAAAGGTTTCTATAGAAAAGTATGTAAATGAACCTACAAGGGTGAGGGTTAAGTGCAAGAAGGCATCCTGTCCTTGGCTTCTAGTTGCTAGTTATTATTCTAGGACTAAGGATTTTGTAGTCAAGAACTACAATCCAGTTCACAAATGTAACCCTACTAACAGAAACAAGCTATGTAATTTAAAGTTCTTGGCCAAAAGGTTCAATGAGAGGATAAAAGAACAACCTAACATTAGAATATTCAAGTTTCAGGAGTTAATTAGAAAGATATTGGAATTATATGTTGGGAGGACAGTTTGTAGGAGGGCAAAAAATATTGTGTTGAAGGAGATAATGGGTGATCATAAACTGGAGTATGGCAGGATATTAGATTATAGGGATGAGTTGCTTAGATCTAATCCAGGGAGTACATGTGTAGTCAAGCTTAGTGAAGAAACTTTTGAAGGTGGGAAGAAAATGTTGTTGGGTTCTACATTTGTTTTGAGGCAATGAAGAAGTCATACTTAGCTGGTTGTAGGCCATGCATTGGATTGGGTGGATGTTTTTTAAAAGGGGTACGTAGAGGCCAACTACTTGTAGCAGTTTGCAAAGATGGAAATAATCAGATGCTTCCACTTGCTTGGGCTGTTGTTGAGATTG
>NW_017704397.1:0-1259 GCF_001879085.1 Nicotiana attenuata | reverse complement strand
GAAGATTAACTTAACATTGTTTCTAACAGTTTAACTTGTTAGCATGTCAACATTTGTGACTCTCAGGCACACTACAACTCGAGATTCCAAAGTGAAAATGGAATAGAATCAAAGTGAATTTTATGACAAATCTACCTCAAATAATTGGAAGTTATAATTATACGTGGGTAATAAGGTAATTGAAAATTGACTTACATGGTAGGCTCACTATTGCTAGTTAAAACTTCTCACACTGAGGATAAATATACTCAAATATACATGAATGGAAAATTGTCAAACTAGACGGGGTCTATCCATTATTTTATAGAAGATCATAATTTACTGCACGATTTTGAAAAATCCTTCCAAGAAACATTGGTTATACGAGTAGATCTTTGTACTCTAGTTTATCAGCAGACAGATGAGCAACCTAAATGTACCATACAGATCTTGAAGGATATGATGAGAGCTTACATTTTGAGTTTGGAGGTATCTTGTGAGCTTATATATCTATAGCCGAATTTGCCTACAACGATAGCTATTAGTCTAGTATTAAGTGGCACCGTATAAAGCCTTGTATAAGTGTATGATGTTGTTCTACTATCAGATGGTTTGAAGCCTATGAGACTAACTTATTAGGACCCCACTTAGTACAAGAAGCTATTGACAAGGCCCAGTGATCAGATTGCTCACAACTCATAATGGGCAAAAGTCTTACGCGGATAATAGGAGAAGAGAGTTAGTGTTCACAATTAGGGACACAGTGTTCCTTCGAGTCTCCCCTATTAAAGGTGTGATTGTGGTTTGGGAAAAGAGGAAAGTTGAGCCCTAGGCTTAAAGGACCGTATGAGATACTAGGCCGAGTGGGAACTGTAGCTTATCGTTTGGCATTTCCTTCTGAGTTCTATTTACTCATCTAGTGTTTCATGGCTCTATGCTATAAAAATGTATATCGGACTCCTCTCAAGTGCTTGAAACACCGACTGTAGCGCTTGATAAGAAGTTATCTTACGAGAAGGAGCCGATAGCTATTGTTGATAGACAAGCAAGAAAGTTACAGTCAAAAGAAACTTTTGTTTGTGAAAGTTATTTGGAGAAATCATATTGTTGAAGAGGCTACTTGAGAATTGAAAGATGGAATGTGAATCAAGCACCCTCACTTATTTAACTCTATAGGTACGCACTTGATATAAATTCGGAGACCGAATTTTATAAGGTGAGGAGAATGTAATACTCTATATTTAAATAAGGTCATATAAGTCATTAGTCAAAAAAAAAGT
>NW_017704396.1:0-1259 GCF_001879085.1 Nicotiana attenuata | reverse complement strand
ACAATCAAAACAAACTAAAAACTGGAACATAGTCATGCAAGAATCAGTAGAAAAAAGAGAATCAAACACATAGGAATTTTTTTAGAAAAAGTTTTCGCAGAAACAGACGAAGTGAAACCTTAGTTCTTAGAGAACATTAGGATCGATTAACAATTAGGGAAAACAGAAAATTTTTTAAGGAAAAATGTTGTAGGAACTCGAAATATTTTTCAGGTCCAAAGAGATCCGAACAAGCAGATAATAAGGAAAGCAAAACCCTAATCCGGAGGGGTACTAGAATCGATTAACAATAAAGAGAACAAGAGATTTTTTTTTAAAAAGAAAACTACTGGATCAACTCAAAATCACTCCAGATCTACAAAAGATCTTAACAGTTTCACGTTGAAAATATGAGGGTTTTGTAGAAAAGAGGCGGGGTACAGGAAAATCTAACCACAGCCACAAAACCAACGATACTCACAAACGTTGATGAACACAAGGCGGTGTTCATAAGGAAACGAAAAGCCTAAGGTCGACACTGAGTCGAACCTTTTTGAGGTCTCCTTAGACAACAACGAGAAATCGAACAACCAGCAGAAGTAATAGGTTAGATAGGGTAGAAAAACCCCAAATAACCCCATATTTGGTTAGGAATTGAAGGGGTTTGGGAGGTTTAGGGGTGACAGCGCATCTAGGGTTTGGGTGGTCTCAGAGAGAAGAGAGAAGATGGGGATTCAGGGGCGGCGGTTTGTGGAGAATGACTAGGGTTAGGGGGTCGTTTTGGGTTAAAAAAGGAAAGGGTGATTGTGGACCGTTGATCTCACAGATTAACGACCACGATTAGAAGGGGATTTGGGTCGGGTAGAGGTCATTTGGTTTTGGACTGGGGTGGTTTGGGCTTAGGTTAATTTATATTGGGCTGGGAGGTCCAAATTTAGACCTAATTAAAGGGATATTTTTTAAATACCCAATTAATAATTTGTAAAAATAGCTAACTAAATGATAAAAATGGTTTTTATGCATGAAGGTGATTTAAAATAATTACTTAACATTATAAAAATATAAAAAAACTATTTTTTGTAATAGATAATGTAGTTGCATATGTAATGGGTTAGTTTTGCTAAATATGCACTTATAGTCTTAAAAAATGCAGATGTAAATTGTAAAAATACAATCAGAATATTTGAACACTCAAATTATGAAATTTGGATGCTAAAATCATTGTAAAGTAATATGAGGATAATTATTGAATATTTATATCATTAAAAAATGACAGAAAT
>NW_017704395.1:0-1259 GCF_001879085.1 Nicotiana attenuata | reverse complement strand
ATCTCTCCTTGCTTGTTAGAGAACCTTGGAGAAGACTATTACGTTGATCCCTTCTTGTGATCGATTTTAGCACTAGCATGGTTCGCTTCGGCCGTGTCATTAGCGTCAATGATGATCTTTCCATCTCTCACCAACGTCATGATCTTCTCCTTTAAGACGAAGCATCTTGCTGTAGGGTGACTGACGATGCGGTGATATTTGCAATACTTGGGATCATCCACCTCTTTTAGATCTTTCACCGCGTCGCTGAGATTCAATGATTCCATCATAGGCCCTTTCTCTACAGCCTAGAGATCCTATAAGCTTTCGGGGCTCTGTAGAGATGGGAGCGGATTCAGTGAAATAGGAGGCTCAAGTGGTTCATCCGCTTATTCAAGGGATATTCTAAGAGGAAAGTACGCTATTCGTCGGTGAGGGATCTATGGTAGCTCGTCTATCTCTTAGCATCGATGGCAGGCCTACTTTTACAGCTTGAGACTTCCTTTGCCTTTGAAAGGTTGGAATCCAGGAATCGTGGACTAGAGCCCTTATTCTAGGTCGATGTGCCACCAATACATTCTACCTTTGAAATCTGGCTTTACCTGGGCCGCTTCTCGACCGAGATCCCTTCGATGGATGTCACCGTGCTTGTCTCTTCTCAACTGGATTTGGCTTCATTTAAGACTTTTTGAATATTGAATCTAACTACTAGCATCGGTCCCGGCAAAGACCCCTCTTTCGTTCGAGCAAAGGGCGCCTAACCTGAAAGAGGAAATAGGGGTTTTCCTCGATGCGAAAGAGCTAGATCAGTAGTTTATCTGGGACGAATTCCTACTTACTTTTCTTAGTAATGGTAACGAAGGTATGCCAAGGGAAGCTCGGGCCAACCTATGTCTCAGTAGCTGCCCGAGAAAGGACCACTCAATCCAGACAGGTTCTCGCAACTGCCTTTCAAACAGGACCTCGAGAGGCAAGCCATGGAAGTACCGCTAGGTAGGGAGCGAGCTCCTACTTCATTGGATGTCTGATGAAAATGGGGGCTTCCAACTGAGATTCATGAAGAGAAGAGAGGACCCGACGTCACAACCTGTGTCGAGCCTATGAAAGAGTATGCCCGAGTGGAACTGAGAAGATCAAATGACCCGACAGAGCAGGAAGTGACCAAGTGCAGTTGACTACAGAACCTGCCCTTTACCGTCGTTGCTAAAGCAAACAGCCAAAGCTTTCCTGTTGATTTCGCAGGCAGCCGATTTTTCATGCTTTGGTCTCATTATCTCACC
>NW_017704394.1:0-1259 GCF_001879085.1 Nicotiana attenuata | reverse complement strand
TAAGAATGCCACAGAACCCAGCCAAAACTCACATTTTGAGAACTTTGCATATAACTTCTTCTCCCTCAAGGTCTGAAGCACGGTCCTCAGGTGTTGCTCATGATCTTCTCGACTCCGAGAATACACCAGAATATCATCAATAAAAACAATAACGAACGAGTCAAGATATGGTCTGACCACACTGTGCATCAAATGCATGAAAGATGCTGGGGCATTGGTCAGTCCAAATGACATAACAAGGAACTCATAATGACCATACCGAGTCCTGAAGGCAGTCTTCGGGATATCTGGCTCCCGAATCTTCAACTGATGGTACCCTGAGCGCAGGTCAATCTTAGAAAACACCTGTGCGCCCTGAAGCTGGTCAAACAGATCATCAATGCGAGGCAAAGGATAAAGGTTCTTCACTGTAACCTTATTCAGCTGGTGATAATCAATACACATACGCATAGAACCATCCTTCTTCTTCACGAACAAAACAGGAGCACCCCACGGTGAAACACTGGGTCGAATGAAACCCTTTCCAAGCAATCCTGCAACTGATCCTTCAACTCCTTCAACTCAGGAGAGCCATACGATACGGAGGAATGGAAATGGGCTGAGTGCCCGGCAACAGATCAATGCCAAAATCAATGTCCCTATCAGGCGACATGCCTGGAAGATCAGCTGGAAATACATCGGGATAATCCCGTACCGCTGGAACAGAATCAACAGAAGGGGTATCAACACTAACATCTCTCACATAAGCCAAATACGTGGCACACCCCTTCTCAACCATGCGCTGAGCTTTAAGAAAAGAGATAACTCTACTGGGAGTGTGATCTAAAGTACCACTCCACTCAATACGCGGAACACCTGGCATAGCCAGCGTCACGGTCTTGGCGTGACAATCAAGAATAGCAAAGTGGGGCGACAACCAGTCCATGCCCAGAATAATGTCAAAATCCACCATACCGAGTAACAATAAATCTGCTCTGGTCTCAAAAACACGAATAGTAACCAAACATGACCGATAAATGCGGTCCACAACAAGAGAATCTCCCACAGGAGTAGAAACATAAACGGGGGCACTCAAAGAATCCCGAGGCACACCCAAATGCAGAGCAAAGTAAGTAGACACATAAGAGTAAGTAGAGCCTGGATCGAATAGAACGGATGCCTCTCTGTGACAAACCAGAATAATACCTGTGATGACGGATTCGGAGGCAACAGCCTCAGTGCGGGCAGGAATACAATAATATCTGGCACGGCCCCTCTCT
>NW_017704393.1:0-1259 GCF_001879085.1 Nicotiana attenuata | reverse complement strand
ACGTTTTTCCCAAAAAAGGTTTCCCCCGTTTACGGTTTTCCCGTAAACTTTTGGACCTTTTTTCCCGAAAATTTTACCCGTTTCGGGTAAAATTTTAGGGGTTTTCCCGGGGAAAAAAACGGGTTAAGGTTTAAACCCGATTTTTTAACCCTTCTTAAACTAACCTACTAAAAACCCCTTAATTTTTCCCTTTTAACTTTTCCCGTTTTAAAAATAACCCGTTTTAAAGTTAAAAAACTAAGGGGGGGGTTTACCGTTTTTTAAAACCCGTAAACAAACCCTGGAAAAAAAAACGAACCGAAACCCCTACGGAAAAAGACGTAAATAAACCTAAAACGGAAAGGACCTTTTCGGGAAAAAAAAGACCCGTTACGTACGGGGTAACTCGTAAAAAACCTAACCCGCCGAAAATTACCCGTTCCCAACTAAAGGTTTTACTAACGAGTTCCAAAAGCCTTAAAGACCTAAAAGTTCGAAAAGTTTACAACGGAAATTCAAAGTTACGAAGTACGTACAAGAAACGAAAGAACAAATACAACATTCAAAGGAGTAAGAGTTTACAAATCAAAGTTACGTGCTAGTTTGAAATTCAGGATCATCGTTACGTGGCAACAAATATAGATTGAAGATCAAGCTCAAAGACCCTTGAATTTATTTAATATGTAATAAGGAATCGGAGTATTCATAGAGATTGTAACACTCATATTACTTGAAATCAAATACTACGATTGTTGTCGATTTTTTCGGTCTTGATTCCATTTTCTTGACGCAATTTATTGTCTACAGTTATATACGAAATTATATTACATTCTCCCCTCACAAGTATTAAGGGTCAGGAACCAAATAGTTTCATCTTATTTTTATAAATCTGCGATGTAAATTTTGGTTAACACTATAACACACAAAGGTGGGTTTCCAAAGTTGAGGAAGCAAGTTAGTTTTTCTAACATGAGGGAGAGACAAGATAAACAGTTGAGAAACAGTTGCATGGTATGAGTTATCATTTGTACATCTAGATCCCCAAATAAAATAGTATGAACTTGAAGTTCATAAAAAGATAATTCATCTGCAATATATTGCAAAGCATGCCAGACGCATTTGCGAACCCAAAGAAAGTAACTATATTCTCACTACAAATGCTCCTATTAGAATAAGTCCTAGAAGGACAAAGTATATGGTACGCTAAAAGGGTATAGACAAATCGGTTTCAAATAAAATTCTTGATATAGAAGATGAGCAAATGATCAAAATGGACTATT
>NW_017704392.1:0-1259 GCF_001879085.1 Nicotiana attenuata | reverse complement strand
GTTGTAGGTTTTCTGTCATTTTTTTCCATATACTATAAAAAGTGTGTAAAAATCAACAACGCGTAGAAAGCATGCCTATAGGAACTATCAACCAAGTCTGAAACATTTTCCACTCGCTTATGAGTCTAAAACCAGTAATAATATTTGCAGAACCTGTAACTTTTTGTTAAAGTTTGCTTTTCTTTAATAATCTGGTAACCCCTCTTAATCAGTATGTATTCAATCTACTTCATTCTTTTCTGAAATCAGTAGATATCATGCCTATAGGAGCTTTTGTCCCACACTTAGGCAAGCCTTAGGGTAAAAGTTATAAACTGCATCAGTCTTTATCAATTACGACCAGCTGGCAGGCCTAATTCGGACTTCTTATCTGAAAATATGCGATAAATCAGCCTGCCTCCAACCTTTTAAGTTTTAATCAGACCTTAAACAGTACGTGCAAGTTATGCTAACTACTTGCTTTTCTTTGCCTAAAGGAGGTCTGTTTGAGCCTTTCATTTGTTTACATGTTTCCCCATACTTGTTATATGTGTTTTTGCTTGTCGCCTTAGTATTTTTACCTTTGAAACTACAAATAAGCCAACCTCTCCTCCCTCTTTTAGGATTAGTAGTCCCAAGCACCTCCGGGGCTGATAGGATCGGGGCGGGTAATAGAATGCAATAAGAAAATGAGACTATTCCGCGCTTTAATACCTTAACGGGGTGGAAAAGGGAAGATATGGATATGATGACCACGCGATAACACCACGTGTATAAGTGATTACCGGGTGTTGTGTGGGGTGATCCATATTATTAATAAACCTAGGACCCCCCCCCCCCTTTTCCTTTGTTCTTTGTTTCTTTTAAATCTTTTAAAACAACTCTCTCCAATGCTTTCCGACTTTGTTTATTTCTAGCCTTTATGTGATAAGTCCCCTTCTTATTTGAAGTCTTACTTGCCTATGTGTTACTTGTACCTTGAGTCACAACAGTAGCTTGGCCGGGAACCACACTAGTGGATTCTGAAGGGTGCCTAACACCTTCCCCTCGGAATAATTTCAAGCCCTTACCCAATCTCTGGTTATCCAAACAAAACCCTTCTTAGTGTCCTAATGCATTTAAATCATTAGGTGGCGACTCTTCAACTCTCTTAAACCCATTCCCAAAAGGGAACGAGTTGTCTTTCCAAATGTCATAAACCCGATTTCGCGAGAAAAAGGGGGCGCGACAGCATGGCGACTCTGCTGGGGATTTCTTTAGGCTTTTACCATTTCAAGTCC
>NW_017704391.1:0-1259 GCF_001879085.1 Nicotiana attenuata | reverse complement strand
GTGGAGTGTTGTGCCCGAGGGTTGACTTATGTGCAGACTTGCACTATCTGATTACGCATTCATTTGTTTGACTGTTGGAAAAGGATATTTTCAAAAGAGGTTTTAAACTAAGCCAGATATTTTCTAAAGGATTTTTCACGGTTTTACTATTTTCTCAAAGGGTTGTACTGCCCTATATAGCATGATGGAGTGCTCTTACGTGATTTCTTGCCTCTCAGTTATTATTTACTCTTATTACTCACTGAGTTGGAAGTACTCACTTTACTCCCTGCACCTCGCGTGCAGTTGCAGGTATCGTTCACCTGGTAGCGGGTTATTAGCGGATTGAAGGTATTGTTATTGTAGCTGAGCAAGGTGACCGCCAGCGTTCGCGGCACCGGATGTTGTCTTTTGTTTTCCAGAAATTTTACTTTTATATATTTATTGGCCTGTAGTTGTGTTAAGGTTTTCTTAGATGCTCGTGACTTGTGACACCCCGGTCGGGTAGTGATTAACAGTTTCTAATGCCATTAAGTTGTATCTTCTATTCATTTATGTTTAATAATTTGTTAGTGAAAGGATTTGGGTTAGTTGGCTGGCCTTGTCTTCACGAGAGGCGCCATCACGACCGGGTATGGGAATTGGGTCGTGACAAGTTGGTAGCAGAGCCAGGTTACTAGGTCTCACGAGTCATGAGCAGGTTTAGTAGAGTCTCGCGGATCGATACGGAGACGTCTGTATTTATCCTCGAGAGGCTGCAGAACCTTTAGGAAAACTTCCCATTCTTGGAATTCTTATCGTGCGTACTTGATTCAGCTTGAGATATAACTCTTGAAATTCCTTTCACACGTCTGTATGCGCACGTGAGCGCTCAGTATTATATGTGCCTTGATGGTTTGTGATTCCCCGATCGAGGGGCGAGATGTAATCTTCGTGAGTATGTTGGGCCAGTCTGGAGGACTTGAGGCCGGATCCTTGCCTATGGCTTGAGCATCGAGGTGCTGATTGTGTGAGCAAGTGTTTTGAACTTATATGTTCAGTATTGCCCCTATTAGCCGGAAAGGCGGTTTGGTATTCATGTGATGAGTATGTTAGTACTGCGAGATGTAATTATATGACTTGGTAGTGACGAAGAAGTCTGCAGGATAATAGATGAACTGTTAAGTGATTCGACTCCTATTGTGGATTGATGTGTAGCCCGAACTATGGGCGCATGAAGAACATTATTGTACCTCCTAGTTGGGAAGTGAAGTGCATTGCATGCGGCGGTATGAGTTCGG
>NW_017704390.1:0-1259 GCF_001879085.1 Nicotiana attenuata | reverse complement strand
GTAAGCACATAACCGTAACCATCTTTGCTAATTCTTCACGATCTTTATTAGGATCGTAATATAAAATACCACCGGTCACAGTGTTAATTCCTGGTTGAACTAGATTTGAACCTGTACTAGGGTTAACCGCAGTATCTACACTTGTCCCCTCTTGCCGCGCTTTCATTTGTAAATATTTAACTTTATCTCTAGGGTGTGTTTGTATGTGCCTAGCCAAACTACCCGTACCGCTACGGTCTCCAGTATATTTATGCGCCAGCAATTTCCCACAAGTTTTACACCTAGCCTTATTTTGTTCTCTTACTTGAGTAAAAAAATTCCAAACTAATGATGTTTCTAGGCGTTTAGAAGGTTGTCTATTAAAAGTAGGGGTTTCTACAGGTGGGTCGGGCGGGGCATCAGTTGGGTTATTAACAGGACTAGTAGGTGAATCATCTAAATCCGGTTGGGTTTCATCTACATCCTCATTTTCCTCATCATTTTCTAAGATAGTTTGATTAGGATAAAGAGCATTCATAACTTCTTCATTTAATTGTTCACCTTGTGCAACATTATGGCAAAATTCACTATCGGAAAATTGAAAACAAGGGTTATCACTATCAAGAATAATAGGAGCAGCAGGACGGGTAATAGATCTGGGTCGGGGAGCCGGGGGAAGGGTAGTAGGTTGGAGACTACTTTCACCAATTTTAGCTTTTCCCTTACTACCAAACATTTTTTTCAAAGAAAATGCCATATTAATTACAATTATGCAAACTAAACACACAAAAATATATTCTTAAAAGTTAAGAGTTGGAACGAGTTTACCGAATTGCCGAACAACTTCTTGAAAATTGAAAATCGTTAAAGACTTGAAGACTTGAATACTTCAATTCACCAACTTCACAATTTTTCACGAAATTGCAATAATAAAATAAGCAATTATAGAAGAGAAATTAGATATAGATTGAGAGAGATTGAGAGAGATTGAGATAGATTGATGAATTGGTGAGTAAAAATGAAAGAATGAGGGGGTATTTATAGTTGAGAATTGGGAAAAAGTGTAATTATATAAAGTTTGGGGCCAAATGGCTATTTTTTAAAGTTCCAAACGGTTGAAAATTAAAGGCCAACGGCTAGATTTTAAAATCTGACCGTTAGGTCTTTTAAAAAAAAAAAAACTTTTTTTTTTTGTAAAAGTAAGCCGTTGTAGCCCGTTAGGACCGTTACGCCCGGTTTGAACCCGGTCGTCGTGGGCCTCACGCAAGAGACCAGCCAGC
>NW_017704389.1:0-1259 GCF_001879085.1 Nicotiana attenuata | reverse complement strand
ATTTCTAGTGTTAGGCAGTAGAAAATCCCAAAATTAAGACTTAGAGTACTCTAGTCTAATAGGAATGATCTCTATATGATTCCAGTATCAAACAGGCAATTCTGCATTTTTCTAGGCTAACGTACGGACAAATTAAATCGTTATAAGTCCTATAGACATGTTTTCTAAGTGGTTCTGATTTCTAGTATTATATATAAGTAACGTTCAGGCGAATTAAAACATTGCAAATCCTATAGGAATGATTGCTAAGTGATTATGGATTCCAGCAATACATAGGTAGTGCAACAATTTATGGATTAACGCATTGGCAAAATGAATGTTGCAAGTCCTATAGACATGATATCTAATCGTCTTGCATAAAAAGTTAGTGAAAACAATCATAGTTATGAATTACAAGTGCTGGTTTTTTTATAGGCATGCATCTTAAACAGGCGATAGTGTAATAGAAAACAACGGAAATAGTCGATTAGAGTATTAGAACACTATAGCCATGATATCTAGATGAGCAACACACTAAAAGTAATTGAAGCTATTGATAGATTGATTATTTGAAGTCCTATAGGTATGGTATCTAAAAATATTGCATTGTTGTGCCCTATTGTCATGTTGTCTATGAGTGCACAGTAGTGGAAACAGGTACAGCAAATACTTGAAATAACATATTTTGACAAGTTAAGTGATGTGTGTGCGCATGACTCCTACAGGAATTCTTTCTAGACATTAAATTAAAAGCGTGTAAAGCAAATAGCAAATAAACCACATAGGTCCTATAGGCATGCTTTCTACCCGTTCATGTGAGAATTAGAGCACCCTATTCCCCTTTTTACTAATTTCCCCATCTGTTTGATTACAACTTATTAGAAGCCCAAGACGAAATGATACATGATGACAAATTACAAGTATTAACTAACACACGCCCAATGTGGCAATTAGAAGCCCAATATATAAATAATAAGAATAACAATGCTAATATTATTATTGATGCTACTACACCTGCTGCATCAATTGTTTCTATTGTTTTTCCATTGTTGCAAGAAGATGACAGGTATTCTTTATGGATGAGGAGTCCACAATTGTACACCACTAATGAATTGTTAAAGATCATTTTTTCAATTTTCACCTGACGGTATAAAGATTCTTCATCCATCTACTTTTTTCCAGAGAAAGTAAAGTCAATCTGTCTACCACCATGAAAAGTTAAGACATGAAATATATTTTTTTGTGAGGTAGTTCTATTTGCCTAATTTGTTTTAGCGTAA
>NW_017704388.1:0-1260 GCF_001879085.1 Nicotiana attenuata | reverse complement strand
CTGCCTTCCTTGGATGTGGTAGCCGTTTCTCAGGCTCCCTCTCCGGAATCGAACCCTAATTCTCCGTCACCCGTCACCACCATGGTAGGCCACTATCCTACCATCGAAAGTTGATAGGGCAGAAATTTGAATGATGCGTCGCCGGCACGATGGCCGTGCGATCCGTCGAGTTATCATGAATCATCGCAGCAACGGGCAGAGCCCGCGTCGACCTTTTATCTAATAAATGCATCCCTTCCAGAAGTCGGGGTTTGTTGCACGTATTAGCTCTAGAATTACTACGGTTATCCGAGTAGTAGATACCATCAAACAAACTATAACTGATTTAATGAGCCATTCGCAGTTTCACAGTCTGAATTTGTTCATACTTACACATGCATGGCTTAATCTTTGAGACAAGCATATGACTACTGGCAGGATCAACCAGGTAGCATTCCTCATTGACGCCGGCGTCGCATGAGCATGGCCGACCCAAAGGGCACGTCCAAGTCCAAGACGAGCACGGCCGTCATTCGTAAGGAGCATTCTTTGGGCAGATAGGAGCCAATGAAGACCCCATGCCCATTGCGTTTACCGAATCCGAGAGTCCGAGCATACTAGTCCTGGACCAAGCCATCGCAGGGCGAAGCAAGGACGACTTGGGACACAACTGCAGCTTTGGTTCACCCCGCACGTCGAACGCGAGGGGCGAAAGGCAACCGATTGTGCTTGATAATGCCTTGGCATTAGGTATGCAACACAGAAAACCGACGCCAAACAAGCCTAATTTGCGCTTGTGCCATGACTGAGATGGCATGCGGGCTAGGACGTCGCTGCTCAAGCAGGGATCCAACCTAGCCACACAAGCCGAACACCACTCATGTGCCGCACGTACACTTGCCTCGCCGATGCAAGCCAACAACAGCCCCAACACGCGACGCGCAGCCATGTGTTGTTGCCGATGCCAACGTTGCAAAGCCAAGACAAGCCCCGCAAAGCACGAATAGGGGGTTGGAGCAATGCCAGACACAACCCACAACAACCGATGGCAATAGGCAATTTACCGAGCTTCGCCCCATGCGCATGGCACCTTGCGGCGCTACTTGCACGGTGCTTTGCCGTTCTGTTGCCAAAAGCCATCAGCCGCCACGAGCGATGTTGCCTCCCGATGTTGCCCGCAACAACCGATGGCAATCGACATGTACTGAGCTTCGCCCCATGCGCACGGCACCTTGCGGCGCTACTTGCACGATACTCCGCCGTTCGTTGTCAAAAGCCATC
>NW_017704387.1:0-1260 GCF_001879085.1 Nicotiana attenuata | reverse complement strand
GTTTCATTGGCATCTCATGGCGACGGGAAATGTTTCCCGTCCTCTGGCATTCATTGCAGCCCTTTACCCAGAGGTGTGCATCTCTAAACACAGTTGGCCAAAAGAATCCGGCCTCTAGCACTTTCACAGCTGTTCTGACTGCAAAATCGAAGATTGTTCTATCTCGGGGACACACCTCCGGATAATGTTATCAACACATATTCGAAACAAATGAGGTTCATCCCAATAATACATGCGGCTATCACGAAAAAACTTTTTCTTTTGGACAGATGAAAGGTCATCGGGAACAATACCGCAGGCCAGGTAGTTTGCAAAATCTGCATACCATGGCGCATCCTCAAGACTGGCTGCGAGCAGCTGCTCGTCTGGAAAGGTTTCCAGAATCTCTTCGACCTCGACTGATTTTTCAGCTCCTTGAAGTCGTGATAGATGATCAGCAACTTGATTTTCTGTGCCCTTACGGTCATGAATTTCGAGGTCGAATTCTTGCAACAGCAGCACCCAACGAATCAGGCGCGGCTTAGACTCCTTTTTCTCAATGAGGTACCTGAGAGCTGCATGGTCAGTATACATAATTACCTTGGAACCAATCAGATATGATCGGAACTTGTCAAAAGCAAACACAACTGCCAACATCTCCTTCTCCGTCACTGTGTAGTTAAGTTGTGCACCGCTTAGCGTTCTGCTTGCATAGTAAATCGGGTGCATCAGCTTATCTTTTCACTGCCCCAAGACTGCTCCTATAGCATCGTCGCTGGCATCACACATGAGCTCAAATGGTTGCTCCCAGTTGGGAGCAACAATGATGGGTGCAGTTATCAACTTCTTCTTCAGTTCCTCAAATGCCAACCTGCAATCATTAGAAAACACAAAAGGCTGATCCTTTTCAAGGAGTTTGCATAATGGGTTAGCAATTTTGGAAAAGTCTTTTATGAAACGCCGGTAGAACCCGGCGTGACCAAGGAAACTTCTCATCGCCTTAACTGAAGTGGGCGGTGGTAACTTCTCAATCACGTTAACCTTAGCATGGTCGACCTTAATTCTTTTTCTGGACACTCGATGTCCCAGGACTATCCTTTCTTGTACCATAAAATGGCACTTCTCCCAGTTTAGCACTAAGTTTGTCTCCACACATCTTTTGAGCACTCTGCTTAAGTTGTGAAGACAGTCTTCGAATGAATCTCCTACCACGGAGAAATCATCCATAAAGACCTCCATAATATCCTCCACCATATATGTGAAGATGGCTAGCATGTACCG
>NW_017704386.1:0-1260 GCF_001879085.1 Nicotiana attenuata | reverse complement strand
GTGGCGAAACAAATAAGGTTTGGGTTCGACGAGAGTCGGGCGTGAAAGTATGATACAACAAATGTGGTAATTGATAATTAATTGGTTTGACAGACTAGGCTGGAATCCAAAATGCATGGCACAATCAATGGAATCAGCCTTTCCGCTCAGATAAGTCCTATCCTTTTTCTCTTCATTACAACTCATTCGTTTTCAGAATTTTTCTATCCTCAAAACCTTCGAGGTCATTGCATTTCATTCTCTTGAAGTCTGTCTATAAGATGCTTTAGTGTCAGTTCTATTCAAAAACAAAAGAAGGATGTCAAAGCTAATTACCAGCCTCCCAGTTAGATGGCACAACAAGGTGGGGACATGTCAAAAGAGAGTAAAACATAGAGGACCGATGGAAATCAGAGTAATAATCAGATGGTTGTGAGGGAGAAGCAAGGTTCACAAGAAGGGAACAGAAACACCAAACAGTGGTACGAGGTAAAACATGTGGGTCATCAAGATCAGAGGGTTGAAAGTCAATTGGGAAATCGTGACAAGTCAAAGGTAAGTCCGAAGAAGAAAGTCAGAGCAAAGTCGGAAGCGGGAGCATGGCCAACAAGAATGCCAGTAGCTAACCACCATTTTACATTAACAAATTTTCTTTGATTGGAATAGGGGCAGAAAATTTTCTTATTTTGTCGCAATCAGGCGCCCACCTGGAGAACAAGGGAATACATTTCAAGTTCAGCAATCAGGCGCCCACCTGGAAAACAAGGGAACACATTTCAAGTATTAGCAATCAGGCGCCCACCTGGAAAACAAGGGAATACATTTCAAGTTTTAGCAATCAGGCGCCCACCTGGAGAACAAGGGAATACATATCAAGTTCAGCAATCAGGCACCCACCTGGAGAACAAGGGAATACATTTCAAGTTTTAGCAATCAGGCGCCCACCTGGAGAACAAGGGAATACGTTGCAAATTTCAGCAATCAGGCGCCCACCTGGAAAACAAGGGAATACATTTCAAGTTTTAGCAATCAGGCGCCCACCTGGAGAACAAGGGAATACGTTGCAAATTTCAGCAATCAGGCGCCCACCTGGAAAACAAGGGAATACATTTCAATTATTAGCAATCAGGCGCCCACCTGTGGCGCCTGGAAAACAAGGGAATACATTTGAAGTATTAGCAATCAGGCGCCCACCTGGAGAACAAGGGAATACATTTCAAATTTCAGCAATCAGGTGCCCACCTAGAAAACAAGGGAATACATTTCAAGTATTAGCAATCA
>NW_017704385.1:0-1260 GCF_001879085.1 Nicotiana attenuata | reverse complement strand
AAGGCCAGAACACCCATCGCCATGGGCCTCTCTGTTGCTGGTAGACAAGCCAAACTCCCCAAACTCCCCGCCCGACGACTCAAAGCATTGGCCACCACATTGGCCTTGCCCGAGTGATACAAGATAGTGATATCATAGTCCTTCAGCAGCTCTAACTACCTCCTCTAACGCAAATTAAGGTTCTTCTGCTTGAACAGATGCTGCAAACTCCAGTGATCAGTATAGATCTCACAAGGAACACCGTACAAATAATGACTCCAGATCTTCAAGGCGTGAACAATAGCAGCTAACTCGAGATCATGGATAGATAATTCTTCTCATGCACCTTCTGTTTTCTAGACGCGTAGGCAATCACCCTACCGTCCTGCATCAATACCGCTTCGAGGCTAATTCTCAAGGCATCACAATAGATATTATATGACCCCGAACCTGTAGCAATATCAATATGGGGCTGTAGTTAATGCTGTCTTGAGCTTCTGAAAGATCTCCTCACACTCCTCCGTCCACTTTATTAGAGCACCCTTCTAGGTCAACCTGGTCATAGGTGCTGCAATAGATGAAAATGCCTCAATAAATCGACAGTAACAACCCGCCAAGCCAAGAAAACTACGGATCTCTGTAGCTGAGGATGGTCTAGGCCAACCCTACAGTGCTTCCACTTTCTTCGGATCCACCATGATCCCGTCACTCGATACTACATGACCCAAGAATGCCACAAAATCCAACCAGAATTCACATTTCGAGAACTTCGCACATAATTTCTTTTCTCTCAAGGTCTGAAGCACTGTCCTCAGGTGCTGCTCATGATCCTCCCGACTCCGGGAGTAAATAAGAATGTCATCAATAAAGACAATGATGAACGAGTCAAGATATGGCCGGAATACACTGTGCATCAAATGCATAAATGCTACTGGGGCGTTGGTCAGCCCAAATGATATAACAGGAACTTGTAATGATTGTATCGAGTCCTAAAGGCAGTCTTCGGGATATGTGACTCCCGAATCTTCAACTGATCATAACCTGAATTCAAGTCAATCTTAGAAAACACTCGAGCACCCTGTAACGATCAAACATGTCATCAATACGAGGCAAAGGATACCGGTTCTTCACTATAACTTTGTTCAACCGGCGATAATCAATGCATATACGCATATAACCATCCCTTTTCTTCACAAACAAGACATTAGCACTCCAAGTTGACATACTGGACCGAATAAAGCCATTATCAAGCAATTCTTGTAACTATTCCTTCAACTCCTT
>NW_017704383.1:0-1260 GCF_001879085.1 Nicotiana attenuata | reverse complement strand
TTTCCATGCGCATTTGCTGACCCAAACTAAATGTCATATTTCAGCTACTAATGCTCCAAATAGAATAAAGTCCATGATGGACATAGTCTATGGAACTCTTGAAGCGTAATAGACTAATCGGTTCCAAAGATAAAACTCCTTGAAGAAGGAGAGGAGCAAATGTTCAAGATGGTCATAATAAGGAGGCAAGTGCTTTATAAGAGCACCATGACATAACATTTTATAAGACCTCATGGGAGAGGCTCAGGTACCTGAAAATAATGAGATCTCAATAAGTTATGTCTTTATTATGCGATGATGGAACCGATGTAAAATGATCGATGACGATGTTGTTAATATAATGTAGTGCTCAATATTATTAATATTGACGAGGATCTTGAGCTCAAATCTGTCATGAAATTTGGACAGATAAATGATTGGCCAAATGAAAAATATGCAATGAAATTGACTTCACCTGAAAAATGTGAAGTTGGACGGATAGTCCCCACACCTGAAAGTGAAATGAAAAATCAAGTCGATAGACATAAAGACGGCTTGTGGCATAAAATTTTCGTAAATATCCTGGTATTAGGAGACATGTTCTCCTGTGGGGGGTCTGACAATACATTTGATATACATATAATGAAAATCCTTGAATGATTTAAATTGTTCTGAAGCATATTAAGGTTCCCAAGAAATTTATTAAATAAATATTCGGCAGATCCTTATGTAGATTAGAGCGATCATTGCGTACATGATTTATTTTTGTGTCTAGTGCAATTGGTGCACTAATATATCTGGCTAGAACCATGAGTATAACAATATGCTAGCAAGATATAGTTTTATTTCAATGTGGAGATATTGGAATACAATTAGTATTATATTTCAAAAGGAATACTTGATTTAGATTTGTTTATTCTAACAAATATCGCCAAGATTTTGTTGGTTATGCAAATGCAGGCATTTTCTGAAGTTCGTTCTTCAAACATTCTATTTGCATGTGAGAGTACTGCCATATTATCATATTACAAGGCAGTTAATTGTTGATACTTATTTAAGTCATGCCAAGATAAGCAACTGATAAAGCAAGGGGCTCAACACACAACAGACGTGTGACTTGACTTTGAAGAGAAGATTCCAATAATACTGAAGATAATGTTGTTTGCTTATATCAATTGAAAGAAGGACTATCGAAAGAGACAAAATAAAGCACATTCACCAAATTCTTCAACAAATTTGTTCAAGTGATAATTTGACAAACTTCTTCACAAGACATTGCGG
>NW_017704382.1:0-1260 GCF_001879085.1 Nicotiana attenuata | reverse complement strand
ACAATTTCCTTAAATAGCTCTATGTCAAATAGTGTCACGACCCAGATTTCCCACCCTCGGGGGTCGTGATGGCGCCTACTCGTAGAAGCTAGGCAAGCCACAAATCATAAACTCCTAATTCTTTTATTTTAAATCCTTTTTATCATTCACAACAACCAGCGATAAATATTTAAAAAACAACGGAATATGAAATTTAGCGGAAGACTTAAACGATATAAACCAAAATAATAAGGAAAAATCCACATATGCCTCTACCCAGAACTGGTGTCACAACATTCACGGGCTGTGTAAGAGTGCTACACACAAATGTCAGAAACAAGGAAATGAAATCTGTCTCGGATACAGAAGGAAACAGTGCATCAAAATAGGTAGAAGAGATGTCAGGCCTGCGTACGCCTGCAGGACTACCTCGGGATCTCGTGGACTGAAGGCTAGCTCCCGAACTACTGCTACGCACCGTATACTGCTCCGGTACCTGGATTTGTGCGAAAGAGCACAGAGTGTAGTATCAGCACAACCGACCCCATGTGCTGGTAAGTGCCTAGCCTAACCCCGGCGAAGTAGTGACGAGGCTAGGACTAGACCCCAGATAAACCTGTGCAGATATATATAATATATTGTAGAGAAATAAACAAGTAATGAGCAGTTAAAAGGGAGGGGGTTCATGCCTCGGGGAAACAAATCAACATAGCAGAAACTAAATAAATATGAAGGAACAGTACGGTATCCATAACAATATAATAACACTATTGTTGCGGCGCGCAACCCGATCCATATGTATTTATATATAACCATTGCGGCGTGCAACCCAATCCAATAAATATAATATATCTATTGCGGCGTACAACCCGATCCAATATAATATCTGTTGCGGCGTGCAACCCGATCCAATATAATTTATGTTGCGGCGTGCAACCCGATCCAATATAATATATAATGCAGCGCGCAACCCGTTCCAGGTATATAACTTACAGTAATAATAACAAAATTCCGATAAGGGATTAACCCTAATTTACTCTACCCGGCAAGGAAACTCAACAGTACAAGTATATTCGTCCAAGGGAGAATCAGCTATAACCAATCTCAATTTAACTTCTAAACATCTCCATTAGCACAATTTCTAACTCATAAATAACTTCTACGATAATAATCTAAGTCTTTGCTCAATACCACGGATCTTCTCACAATTTGCAACCATAGTATTATTCAAGAATACAACAAATATCAATTTAAGACTCACGGTCATGCTCGACACCGACG
>NW_017704381.1:0-1260 GCF_001879085.1 Nicotiana attenuata | reverse complement strand
TAGCCTTATGCAGTTAAGGTGGCAGGGCTTAGCCTCATGCAAATGGAGTCAATGCTTAGTCTCGATGTAGGGTAAGGCAGTGCTTAGCCTTATGACAGTTAAGGAGATAGGGCATAGCCTCATCCAAAATGGAGACAATGCTTTAGCTCGTGTAGAGGGAAGGATAGTGAGCTATAGCAGGGTATTTCTTATCTGGAGACATATTTGCGTTTGGCAGCCTTGTCATTATGAAGCTAGTGTATACTTGCGAATACTCCTGTCAGGTTTATTGTGCCTGCATCCAAAGAAAAATTGTGAGTTCTGTGGGGATGGTTGATTCGTGCCTTCGCCTACTTGCTTTGCTCGTCTTGGCTCTGGAGACCCTGTTCGAGTTACCCTGGGTAACATATGGCTTCCATAGTAAATAAAGTTTTCGAAAAGTATGCTTGCATTTGATAAACATAATTAATTTAAAACATAGTAGTTAACGATATCAAGTAAATGAACCAATGACTATGACACTTTAGAGACATTGCGACCCCTTTGCACTAGAATTTAGAGGGTCCTCCTAAAAATTCTACCCTAGTTATTCAGACGATTCTCTGATGGTTCTGTATATGATGACGTCGGCTGGTCTTGCTCCAGAATTTTGAGTGTCCTCCTCAAAATTCTGCCCCAATTTCTGGTTGTGGGGAAAATGAAAATTTTATTGAATTGTGACCGAACCCACAGGGCTGCCTACGTATACCCCTCGTTAAATGGGAATCTGGTCAAGCGTAGTTCAGCTACATCATATGAAGTAAATATAAATAATCTAAACATAGTATCTCTAGATTGCGTCTGAATTGATAGGCTTCGACCAAATTTCTCCATCCATTTCTGCAAGTATGAGCGCTCCTCCTGTTAGTACCCTGTGAACCATATAGGGACCTTGCCAATTAGGTGAGAATTTTCCTTTGGCCTCGTCTTGATGCGGCAAAATGTGCTTCACCATCAGCTGCACCGGTGCGAACAGTCTGGGTTTGACCCTATTGTTGAAAGCTCTGGACATTCTGTTCTGATAAAATTGACCATGGCATACCGCATTCATTCGTTTTTCCATGAATGAGGGCTAATTGTTCATATCGACTTTGTATCCATTCTGCATCACTGAGTTCAGCTTCTTGTATAATTCTTAAGGAAGGAATTTCGACCTCGGCGGGGATGACAACTTCTGTACCGTAGACCAACATGTAGGGAGTTGCTCCGGTTCATGTGCGCACTGTGGTACGATATCCCAAT
>NW_017704379.1:0-1260 GCF_001879085.1 Nicotiana attenuata | reverse complement strand
CCATTTGTTTGGCGCGTCAAAAATCATGTCACGCGAACATGTCCACAATTAATAACGCTTTATTACCATTAAGAAAGTTTGGCCGAAGTTGCGCGAATGCATACCTCGATTCATTTTTAAAATTATAATTATGTCACCCGAACGTGTACACAATCACGATGGTAGATTAAGTCGCGCTTAAAGCATTTCCTACTAAATCACAACCAAAACAGCGGGAAAGATCTGTAATATGCCTAAGTATTTTTAAAATGATCCAGATTCAAACTTCAATATTGGTCCATTTTAGGTGAAGGATGAAACTAATCATTAGCTAATCACCTTTTCTTTCTTTCTCTGCAGTAACTACAATCCAATTCCAAACTTCACTGTACTAATCCATTGCAATAAAATAATAACCTAAGTTTTTGTTTACAATAACGACCGCTTCTATGGACTAACAATCTATATTTATGAAATAACAGAAACATGAATTGATGCTAATAGGTGTACGAGCAGTTTCACTCCAATCCCTGGAGTACCAAACAAACATGAATTGATGCTAAAAGAGGTATAAATAAGTTACCAATGGACAAATGTTGAGGTTGCATCCTCCGTCAATCAAAGTTCTGGTGATGAAATAGTCTTCACATTGCACAGTGATGTGCAACGCTTTGTTGTGTCCTAAACCTTCAAGGGGCAACTCATCCTCGTGGAAAGTGATCTTATGACTCTCCAATACCTGCCCGACCATGTTTGCCATTTCTCCTCCAGTTATATTTCTGGGTACGTATGCCTCGCTCAGTATCTTCATCATGGCGTTCTTGTGTGTCTCGGAGCTTTGCAGTAGAGCCAGAATGGAGATCTGCGCCGGTGTTTTGTTCAATTGGTCGACAACTGAGTATTCTTTTGCCTGTATCTTCCGCCAGAGATCATCGAGCCCACTTTCAATAGGCCGTCCAGAGGCCTGCTTACTTGATTCAACCAAATGTTCCGGAGTATAAACCCTGCCGGTCCTGGTCACACCCTGTGCTGCAATTGTTTCTCCGGACCTAGTCTTTCCCTTCCTTCTTGCCTCGGCGGTGTAATCCCAAGGTATGGCCTATGTATGGAACGATGTTATGGCTGACATCGCTACAGGAATGGGCACTCTCGTTTTAGGTGGCAATATAGCAACTTCGAATGGTACTTTCGGAGACCCAAACTCCACCTCAATCGGCTCTGCGGTCCTTTCGGATGGCGGTGTTTCAAACTCGAGAGGCACAGACATGTTTACTTCATCAT
>NW_017704377.1:0-1261 GCF_001879085.1 Nicotiana attenuata | reverse complement strand
AGACAGAACTCAACCCACTATTGAGGACTAGGCAGATCATAGGAAAAGATTCTATGGGATTGGAAATGGAATTACAGGGCATAGGCAGTTATTCGAACTTCCTAGCCCTTCTTCCCATGGTAATTAAACTGTCAAGATTATAGCAGCTCTCTTCTATGTTATTTATACTGAGTTACGGATCTAAGTAACGCCAGCCTTAGCCACTCTTAAGTGGCTTTCATACTTAGTTGCTGTTCTCTTAGGCTTAACTCCCGTTTATCTGTATAAGTTGTATAAGTAAGGGATTAACCAGGTGTTGGATGAGAAGCAGCCTAGGTGAGATCCATTTGATCTGTTAGCTGCTAATGGATTCTATCGTCATTTCGACAGTGAAATAAATCTTCCGAAAGACAGCAAAGACAGTAGTAAGCCCTGGTAAGGAAGAAGATTCGATTCTAAGGCATTTATTCTAGCTGATAAAGTAGCTGATTCTAGAGTATGTTTCCGAGGGATTAGGAAGAGCCAGGAGGATTTAGCCCAGAGGAGAAGAGAGGATCCGATTCTCGCTTTGCCCCCGAAAGAGTCAGAATCCATTCTGACTTCCAGGCCATTTCATTCAACTGAAGCTAATTCTACTGCTACTGTAAGAGTTCCGGGTGAAGTTCATAGAAGAGGTTTTCATAGGACCTAATTCCAAGGTATTAGGAAGATCTTCTACGGGACTCAGAACTGATACATAGTCTTTCTATGTTTACCGCTTCGAAAGGAAATCATAAACAAATGCCCTTTTTCTTACTTTTTATATGATATATACTTTCTATTATTGTATATTTCAGATTTACCGTGGAATCTATTCTCAGGCGCGTTAGAGAGTAAATGCAGTAGTCTCTTCCAGCCTCGAAGCGGATAAAAAGGATCATCGAACAACAACAAATAACCCTTGGGCTCGGAAAAGTACGGCAAAAAGAAGTTTCTGTCTTGTTTCCGGCTTCTAAATAACAGTACGGGAATGCAAAAAAATCGAAAGAATCTTCCTGGCCTCTAAGACTTCCGTGGCTTAGATTACTATCAGAAGTTCCCGAGGAGCTGAGAAGAGAGACCATAGCCAATTAGAAAACTCATGCGCGAAGGATGTGAAGTCTACATTTTTTTACTGCTGATATATATCTAGACCAATCTTTTAGCTATCCTTCTACTCGCCTGCCTACCTTCATCCTTATTCTACCTTTGTTAGCTCGGAGCTTCTCTCTTGGCTAGCGATCGTAAGGGCTTTGAGAGCATT
>NW_017704376.1:0-1261 GCF_001879085.1 Nicotiana attenuata | reverse complement strand
GTTGGATAAGACCTTTGTGAACATCATTGTAGGATATGAGTTATTGACTTGTTTTCCCATTGCTGTGTTGTGACCTTAGGATTTGGATTGTGATTCTGCCATCATTTCCTATCCTCATTTATTATATTCTCGTTGTTACTTGTTGTATTTTCCCTTACTGTGAATTGTAGCATTCTTGGTCATTCATGCAGTCTTTACATATTTAAATGTCATTTCCATTGTTCCTATGATTATACTGTTTATTGACCGGTAGGTGCCTTGACTGTTCCTCGTCACTACTCCACCGAGGTTAGTCTTGATACTTACTGGGCACCGCCGTGGTGTGCTCATGCTACTCTTCTGCACATTTTTGTTATGCAGATACAGGTACTCCCACTCAGTTCTGTCAGCCTTGGAAGGAGGCGTAGCGGTAGAGACTTCGAGGTATATCTGCTACGTCCGCAGACCGAGGAGTCCCTTTACAGTTTTCTGTAATAAGTATAGCTCTTTCAGCATTTCTCCTTTGTATAGATATTCTTGAGTCAGAGCCTCTTATGTATCCCTTAGCTTGTGATTTGTGAGTTTCCAGGTTTTGGGAATTGTTTTAGACTTGTGATGTTGAGTTGTACTTGCCATGCGGCATTCAGTACAATTTCCTTTAGATATTTGATTTGATTTTCTCTTTTTTTCCGCAATTATTATATTTCCGCAAATGTTAGGATTACCTGGTCATGGGGACCAGGTGTCGTCATGACATGTTCACGGTCGGTGAACTAGGGTCGTGACAGCAACTCACCTAGCCCCCAAATCATCCGCGCTGCTACGCCCAGTGGGCTGCTAGAAATAAATATACCTGTGCAACAAAAATGCACAGAAGTGTAGTATGAGTACGTAAACAACGTGTACTCAATGAGTACCCCGCCTAATCTCGAAGACGTAGAGACGAGATGGTCAACTTCGACACTTACTAGAGGTGAATTGACAATATACTAAAAATGTGAGGAAATCATGGATTTATATAGCAGTTCTAATTCACGAAGCCAGAAAACAGATAAACACCTTCAATAAATAATCAAGGATTTTCAAGGTTTACCTTTCTTTATCTTATCAATTTACTTCAAGCCATGAAGGGCAATATCATCATTTAAAATTTCACGTGCATCAATATATATAAAAATATCATGCGCAAATCATGCCGAGGCGACGGCCCGGTCCAACAGAAAAGAAATGTGCACTTGCCGAGGGTCGACGACGCGCCTATAGATGCATCTATTACCCCCGC
>NW_017704375.1:0-1261 GCF_001879085.1 Nicotiana attenuata | reverse complement strand
CGGTATACAATATGCGGTAGGAGTATATAGCTATACTGCAACAGTAACACTATTATAATTTACAAAACAGTATACCGCTACAGTATACTAATATACTATAGGAGTATATAGTTATACTACAACAGTATACCATTATAGTATACAATATATTGTTATGGTATACTGTAACAATATGCAAGATAATGTAACAATATGCTATAATAGTATACAATATATTATAATAGTAATTCACTTGCCTTTTCCCTTTTAATTTGTTTTAAGCTTTTACCCAGCGTGAGGGGCAAATTGAAAATGCAAAAAAAAAAATTATAGTATGCTATATGATGTAACAGTATACTCTTACAATTAGATCCTTTTAGAATTTTTTAAATTTTTTATTGACAACTGATATTATTTTAGTTTAATAATTAAATTAATTTTTTTTAACTCATTGCGTACAATTGTATACTCTGTTGGTATAGCTATATACTATACTGGTATCATATGTTAGTTAATATTTTTTTTGGGTGTATTAGCTACATTTAATTGGTACACAATTTGATTTTTTTAGTAATAATATAAAAAAAGAATAATAAAAAAATAGTAAAAACAGTAAATGAAATTAGATTATGAAGAGAAAAAGAATATAAAAAAAGAAGTTAAATGAAATTAGAAAAGGAAAAAGAAAAAATAAGAAGAAAACGAGAAAAAAGAAAAGGAGAAAAGAAAAAAAAGAAAAAGAAATAAAATAAGCATAGAAATAAAAAGAATTGGAGAATAAAGAAAAACTCCCCACAAAACCTACTATGGGTAGGAAATGTAATTAGTTTATGGGTAGACAAGGGTAAATAGTTTGTTTTTGTGGGTAACTGTGTCAAAACCCCCAAAAATATATACTAAGGCATAAAGACTTTTTTACTAAGTATTTTAAGCCGAAAGAGGGGAATAATAGCCATCTTTTAGAGGCCATATTGGCCCAATCTATAGAGCCTAAGGGCCAATACACTTAGAATTCGAGATCTTGTTCTTGCTCCATCCGAACCTAAGGGTTCGACTATTCCGAGCCCAAATAAGAACTGACATGGCTATGGCTCGGGGACTCACCATTATTCGACACAAAAATAACCTTGTAATATTAAGCATAATACTCATAATAAAAGGATATAACTGGAATTCTAGATATTAGCCTTATAATCCTATTAGTTTTAGGACATTATACTATACATTAGGAATTCGTTTGTATGTATCTAATTTATTTGCTTACTTTTGTTCGTTGTTTATA
>NW_017704373.1:0-1262 GCF_001879085.1 Nicotiana attenuata | reverse complement strand
GTAAATGTTTGTGCAGATCAGAAATACAAGTCTCACTATCAGGAGTTTCAGTTGCTCCAATGTCCATATAAGTATATAAAGCACTGATTAATTGGCGACACTTTATCATTTTGA
The DNA here is from genome assembly GCF_001879085.1 of Nicotiana attenuata. Taxonomy (NCBI): domain Eukaryota; kingdom Viridiplantae; phylum Streptophyta; class Magnoliopsida; order Solanales; family Solanaceae; genus Nicotiana; species Nicotiana attenuata. The sequence continues at coordinate 1,148 of NW_017704373.1, read as the reverse complement.
TAGTAGGGTTTAAAATAGCACCAATTAGGAAAATAGGGGGAACTGGGAAGAAATATTTTTTAAACTTATCTAGCATTTGTGCAACAACAGCAGTATATCCGTCTTTCGTCTTCAACTTATGTAGTAAAAGAGAAATTTCAGCAATATGAACTAAACCATTTACAATAGTAGGATAATAAGCTCCGGAAAACTCAAGTGTAGCCACATAAAATTTTTGTAAAAACTTTACAACATCTTCAATGACATCCCAAGTTTTAGATGTTAACAAACGGTTAGGATCGGTACAATGAGAATTAGCAACTTCAGTTATAGGCATTCTATATTTATAACAACATCTTAGGAATAAATAAGTATAATTCCACCTAGTAACTATTTCTTCAGGCATGAGTCTTGGTTTTAGTCCATAGTGTACACATTTTTCCTTAAATGCATTTAATCTAGCACTTCTATTATTTCCTTGAATTACACCAACAGCTCTCCTAACTAAAAAGATTTCATTGTGAAATAAGTCAAGGCCACTCTTCACAATTAAGTTATAAATATGACATGCACATCTAATATGAAATATTTCAGGAAGTGGTGGGTGTAGATGCAATTTTAGTAATGTAATAGCAGAATTGTTGTTAGAAGCATTATCAAATGACATACACAAAAACTTTTTCAGAAAGATTATAAAATAAAGCAACTTCATGGATAGTATTACTTATAAATGCACCGGTATGACTTTGATCTTCATCATATTTAAAAGCAATAACACGTTTTTGCATACAAAAATTATCATCTATCCAATGGCACGTAACAGTTAAATAATCATTTCCATTTACAGCACGACCAATATCAGAAGTAAGAGAAACTTTACAAGGAAGACTTGCGAACAAATAACGTATATATGTCTGATATTGTCCATAAAGCCTAAAGATATCAGATCTACAAGTACTTCTAGGAATACCTTTAAACATAGGGTTATAAATTCTTTGAATATAAGTAACAAGATATGGTGAAGAAGCAAAATTAAAAGGTAAACAACCTAAAACAATCATTTTAGCTAATTCTTCTCGGTCTTTTTTAATATCGTATTTACCCAATAACCCCCCAGTGGTCGGGTTAAGTTTTTGTTGCCCACCTTCATCGCCTACTCCCCAGTCAAT
>NW_017704372.1:0-1262 GCF_001879085.1 Nicotiana attenuata | reverse complement strand
ACTGCTATATTGTTTTAAGATTGATCTTGCTTTATAATCTAATTTGGCTCAAATTCGAGATCAAATCAGTATGTTCTGAGTTATTTCTAGTTGCTGAAGATCAGAAATCTCCTCCTAAGTTTAGTTTCAATTCGTCTTGGTTCAATCTAGTCTGCTACGTGGTTATTGGAGTCGTGTCCTTCATATCTCGATTCTGGTCTGTTTCTGTTATTGCTGGACTGCGTACGAGCTAGTTGCTTGGCTATTAGCTGCTACTGCTTACTACCGCTTGACTTCTTCCTCTTCCATTTTTGGTTCAAATTCCAGGTACATGCTCAAATTCGGCTTGATGTAACTATAAATGGAGATGAAATAAAGAGATGCTTGCACATTTGATTCCTAAATTGTACTTACTTTGGTTGTTATGTAGTAATAGCTAAGTAGATATTAAAGTTTAAGATGATTTGATTCTAATTTGTGTACGAATGAACTTTGGACTGTATAACATGGACTGTTCCTAGACTATTTCGGACTGTCGTTAGATTACTTTGGACTGTTTTGATAATAGATTCGAACTAATTTATGTAGGTTTAATATCTTGGATTAAGTGATAATACGTGATCATATCTTGTACAATAAACATTAGACCATTGCGAGATTTATGCTAGTTTAAATCCTTGGATATCCTCTAAAAGTTTGAGTCCAGTTTGTAAAAAGCTAAATGTTCAATTTTACTCACTGTGTGAAGATCCAGAATATGTTCGAATTTGATGCTGGGCCCAATATAACATTTGGGTGGTGCAAGCTAGGCCCAGTTATACAAGAATCATCCTAGTATTTGTGGACTGGTATTTACCCATCTACCTATTGCGGGAGTCTCCTGCCAATTGGGCTCACACTGAGGCCCAGTTGCGCTATAGCAGTTCATAGAACAAACTATTTATTTCGTATTCCTGGATTCCTTTTAAGGCCCAGTGAATGCTGGAAATCTCACGTTTCAAGGCCCAACAAATGCTTCAAGTTAAAAAATCCTTTTTCAAAGATATACATAGGAATACGGGGAATAATTTGCAAATAAAATTTAGGTTTCGAATTAGGTGGCGGGTTCGAATTAAGAGGGTTTCCCCTTTTGTTTGAATTCGGACTTGAATTCGAGACCCGAATTTATAAATGTGAATTAATTAGGCCCCTTTAAAGACGGAAATGAATAGAAAATCTTAGTCTACTTTAGGTTAGCCATAAAATAATAAAACGAGATGAACCTCGCTAAATAAAATTGCATA
>NW_017704371.1:0-1262 GCF_001879085.1 Nicotiana attenuata | reverse complement strand
CTGAATCTACCCCGAAAGGTCATAACTCAACGCAGCCTCGCTACAATGCGCGATCTTATCCAAACACTGTTACACATGGAGCACCTCAAGACAGTGTGATCAAAATTCGACAGCCACACACAATTTGATGCCTGAAACCAAGGCAATTCATTACACCCACGGTGAAATAAATAACATACGACACGCAACCCGATAGGTCATAACCAACATTCCATTTACCGAGCAACATCCAATTATTGTTCTTTTCAAGAACACACGATTAATATCATAGTCCACCAAAAATCCGAGTAAATTGAAGATTCAGGTTCACGTCTCCAGGTGTTTGAAGACCTGTAGGTATTTCTTTTTTATTTTTTTCCTTTGATTAGTTTATTTTCTGTCTTTTTTTTTTTTCTGTTTTTGATTTTCCAGTATAAATTTTTCCTTCCTCGGCCTTTGAAACTTTTATTTTTCTAAATTTCGTAGTGTTAATTACATACACAGTAGTTTTTAAGTAATTTTCTTTTCTTTAAGTAATTAAGAATTTGTTAATAATTTGTTTCGAATTTCATTAAGTGCATCAATTGGAATTGGTAGGAATTTTGCCCAAAATTGCCTCTGCTTTTGTTGATTTCATTGTTTTAATTCAAAGTTTGGGTTCATTTGATTGTTTTGGGTTCGAGGGGTATACCCTTAAGCCCAATTTTGGGCTGGTTGCTTAAAGGATTCAACCCCAGGGTCAATTTGACCCATGGCCCATTTAAGTGTAAGGTAAATTTAGGAGTTTAGGGGGTATATTGGGTAATTCAACTTGAAGAATCTCTGGTAACTGAAATTAGAAGTCACTAGAAACACCTAGAAGGGGTTCTAATTGGAATTTAAGAATTATAGTGGTGTGACTTGGGTAGCAAGTCAGTAAGTTTAGGGACACTTAAGCAAAAACGAAAATTGTGAAAGGGTATAGTGAAAAAAAACTGAAAATCTGATTAGAGCCCTCATTTGTGCCTATAAAAGGCAACATACTTGCCTTCATTCACAAGTTTTTGAGCCCCCCTAAAAATTCCCCCCAAAACTATCCTCTCAATTTCCAGATCCGAAATCTGAAACTCGAAAATCCAAAAACCAAAAAAAAAAAACCAAAACAGTAGAAAACTGAAAACTCTTCCATTGAAGGCTCTTTGTTCTAGTTTGTTTGCATCTAAAACAACATAATTTGCTCTTAAGTATTCAGTTAATTGAGGTTTAGCAGCTCTCGAGGTCGTTTGAGTCGTATTTGGTTTGAT
>NW_017704370.1:0-1262 GCF_001879085.1 Nicotiana attenuata | reverse complement strand
GGCACGAAGCCAACAGCGCCGCGCGCGCAGACAACGCCGCGCGCGCAGACAACGCCGCGCGCGCAGACCGTGATGCCAAAGACAGTGCTGCTGACAACGGACCTGCTGCTGCCTTATAGAAAACTAAGTCATTTTCATTGTAAATATAGAGTAGTTTTATTTCATGTACTTCCATTATGTTTCTCTAGCTTAGTCAAGTCTAGTCTTGTAACTTTGGATTATTTTTTTAAGTACTATTAGGGGGGATCAAGCGATCAAAACTTTCTAGCAAGCAAGCAATTCTCTGCACTGATGTCTCTCCCCCTCGACACCGCGTTGCTTTTCTGTAATAGCTTTCATTAATGCAATCAAGCTTTCTTTCATTCTGAATTCTCATTTCTGTTCTCTCAATTGCTCTTGACATTGGTTTTCCCGTACGGCACTGACAATCTCGTCTAGCGTACGGAGGGGACCTCAGTTGGCGGACAGCAACTGCACTGACATCAGTTGCCTAGCCTTACGTCGCCCTTCCAAGGAATCTCAGGAAGGCGCCGCGTAACAGTACGTGTGATACCTAATGTAATAACTACCAAATCGATTAATTACACTTATAATTTTTTGCTTTGTCACCTTTTGAATATTCAACATCTTTTGGAGTAGTTGAATCTATTACTTATGTAACTAAACAACCCAACAAAAAGAGGAATTGTGATACATACACTTCTTATGACAATTAACAAAAAATAAGTTTAACAAACTTCGAAGTAGTAATATTTAATTTGGACTTTGTTTATTTAGTTCAGTTCAATATACGATGATTTGACTTATGATGTGGAGCCAGTTTCTATTTTGGAGCGACAGGTCCGAAAGTTAAGATCTAAGGATATAGCTTCAGTGAAAGTGCAGTGGAGAGGTCGGCCCGTGGATGAGGCTACTTGGGAGACCGAGCGGGAGATGCGGAGTAGATATCCTCACCTGTTTGAGGCTTCAGATATATTTCTTAACCTGTTCGAGGACGAACGTTTGTTTAAGAGGGGGAGGATGTAATGACCAGGCTGGTCGTTTTATGAGTTATAGCCCTGTTTTCCCCATTTCTGCTTCCTTATGTGTTGTTCAGCTATATTTCATCGTATCGTGTCGGTTGTTTTGTGTTCGGAGAGGTTCTTGGAGTGGAATGAGACGCTTAGTCTCTTATTTAGAAGCTTAAGTTGGAAAAAGGTCAACCGGATGTTGAATTATGTGTAGAAGGTATCGGATGTGAATTCTGATGGTTTGTTAGCTCC
>NW_017704369.1:0-1262 GCF_001879085.1 Nicotiana attenuata | reverse complement strand
CCAGTTTTTTCCTTTAATAAAAAACCTCAAAATTAAATTATTTATTTAAATAAGGTAAAAATTAATTGATTTTAAAGTCCTAAATATGAAACAGAATAGTCTGATAGACACTTATATTTGTCCCAATTTGATATCCCAGTCCTTATACTCTACAACTATTCAATCAGATACCTGAACTCGATCAAAAGTCAAAACATGTATTTTAAACCCCCTCCGACTATTCAGCTGTGAAAATTAAATGGCTGAGTTGGCAAAATGCGTAGCCTACCCGCATATTAGAAGTGTGAGTCAATGATTTTGTTTAAAAAGAAAGACAGAAATAAAATAAATAAAAATGAATGAAAAAGGCAAAGTGGTTCTTTCTCACTTCCGGCCTCTCCTCTTCTCATTCTCTCCACATGCCATTATCGGTCTCCATTACTCTTGTCACGATCCAAAATCCCACTAAGTCGTGATGGCATCTAACCCTATCCGCTAGGTAAGCCCAATAGTATAAGTGACTACTATAATGAGAAACCAACAGAGATAATGAATGAAATAGCCAAAAGAGTTTAATACAACTATCCCAAGGACTGGTGTACAAGGCACGAGCGACTATGAATAAGAGTGCAAGTCGAGTTTGAGAAAAAATACATCATTTGTTTGAAAGGACATAAATAGAATTATAGATTCTAAACTACCACGAACAAATGGTAACTTGTATCTGGAGCGCTGGTACGTTTTCACTGGTAGGCCTCGAACTCCCCAGCCGCTCAACTCCAAATATCTACACGCAAGGTGCAGAAGTGTAGTATGAGTACAACCGACCCCATGTACTCAGTAAGTATCTTGACTAACCTCAATGAAGTAGTGACGAGGTTCTTAAGTTAAAAGATACTCACTAATATAACATGTGTAGTTAAATTGCAGTAGAAACAACAATTGAAAATAGCAATGTAGATGACAATAATAAATACGAAAAATAGTAAAATGATTACCTAAAATAAATATCGATCAGGTTCCTCAATGTCACAATCAATTCATTTGTCACGACCCAAAATCTCAACCACGAGGCCATGATGGCGCCTAATGTCCGCTTGCTAGGCAAGCCAACATTAGCTACTTAGGTAATTACTTTAACAATCATAATATAACTTCTCCATTGTGGTACGCAACATGATCATCCCCTCCCCCCCCCCCCGGCCGCACACACACACACACACACACACACACACACATATATATATATATATATATACTATATATATAGTAGTATATATCGT
>NW_017704368.1:0-1262 GCF_001879085.1 Nicotiana attenuata | reverse complement strand
TGACCCCGAAGAACTGGGGATCACCAATAGCTGGTACGAGAATCCTAGCGCTCTGCATCGTTGACCTGTAAATCATTACCTGCGTTGTGAGATGCAGGACCCTGGGCAAAAGGGACGTCAGTACATTTGAATTGTACTGGTATGTAAAGCAACTAGAAGAAAGAACTATAAATGTTGAAACTGAAACTAAGCTGATAACTGAAATGATAACTATTGAAACTGAAACTGAAGTGAGAACTGGTAACTGAACTGATAACTGGAAAGATAATTGATAACTGATAACTGAAAAGATAACTGATAACTGAAAAGATAACTGATAACTGATTGCTGAACTGATAACTGAAAAGAATAACTGATAACTGATAACTGATAACTGAACTGATAACTGAAAAGAATAACTGATAGCTGATAACGGAACTGAATAAAGGAAGTAAGGATATGAATACTCCCTCTTCTGAATGATGAACAACCTGACTCATGTTCGCCCTCAACTCAATTTGTTTAGTTTTAATGTTCTGTAGTTCCACGGGTCTAACCGTCCAGTTGAGAGGTTTAATAAGCTTCTCATGAGTTCATTCATGGCATCGATGGATATTCTGTGACTTCCCGTTGAATTCTATTTCGTTTGGTCGTCGATTTGTCGTCGGCACGAGGTCTGTTCCTATCTTATTCTTTTATCCTTGATTTTGTATGTTTCAGTGGTGAATTGGTGATGTTCGGACTTGAAATTATTTGATGCGATTAAGAAATGAATCCCTTTGTTGTGTACTGGAAATTTTAATGGTTAATCTTGTGAGTATAATGAGAAAGAACCAAAGCAGTAGATATGAGACTAGCTGGCTAAATCTATAAAATAGAATGCTGATTAGTTCATTGGGCTATTGGGATTTGAGTTTGAATCGGACTTTCAGGTTTGCTGGTTGGGCCGTGGTGTAATCTTGAAGTTGGAAACGAGATTGTCACCCAACAATCTTAGTTTGCGGGCCCAATAACTCTAGTATTTACCTACAAAAGAAGCTGGTCCATGTTTCCATAATGGATAAATACCTCATAACTTCAAAACCAAATAACCTTTAGTAATTAATCATGTTTTTTCCACAATGATTTTTTTATCCATAAATCATGTCCCTCGTCTTAATCTTATGACTTAGATATAAAAATGACAAATGCTCGTAGTTGCTCTAGGCCCGTTTAATATATCATTGTGATTGTGGACTCGTTCGCGTGACATGATTACGATTTTTAAAAAACCAATTTGGAGT
>NW_017704367.1:0-1262 GCF_001879085.1 Nicotiana attenuata | reverse complement strand
CAGCTGCAATGCAAAAAAGAGTTTTACAAGTGAACGGGGCAACCCCCAAAAGCTTACAAACCATAGAATTTTTACATATACAAGTGCAGAAATTATCAAGATATTTAATTTCAAAATCCAGAACAAATTTTGCAAAATATAAGTTGGAAAGAGAATGTTTGGGCTTCTATTATTCCATTTTCCTTCAAGGGACCAAGAGACAAGATGACAAACTTGTTCATCTTCATCATATGCAATTTCTAAGTTCATGAAATGTTGGCCAGTTCGGGTCAAATATTCTTTTCAAACAAAAATGAAAACCAATATCGGGCATATGTTCCGATCATTTCCAATTTCTTAAACTGGTTATGTGATACAAACATACCTAGTTATGCCACCGGAAAAAAATTATAAAGCTTAAGACCTAAAAACAGATAGATCACACAGTTTAAGAGCTATGACCAGATAAACAGTTACAGAGTTTGGTTTGAAAATTTAGAATATATACTGAAATGTTTCCAAGAACAAAATAATAGAAATTGAACAAAATGCCAGAACCAGTCAAGAGGACAAAAATGAAGTGTTAAATGAATATCAACAAAATGAATATTGTAGAAATGGGAATATTAAGATGGATGTACGAACACACAAGATTAAACAAGATTAAAACTGACCATACACGGCAGAAAGTGCAAGTAGCACATAAAAAGATAAAATGAGAAAAGGTCATTTGAGATGGTTTGGTCATGTCCTACACAGACATCCAGATACACCGGTTCGTAGGTATGAAACCATGACAACAAAGGTGTTAAAAGGGAACGAGGTAGACCAAAATCACATAAGGAAGTTGGCCCAAAAACCTACAGTCTCGTAGAATTCATGCAAATTTAGTGAAAAAACAGAATGTATTGGATAATGGGAAGATCCATGTAGGCGAAACCAACTACTTGGCATTTGTATGTTAACAGAAGATGTAAAGAACTTCTATTACTAAAGAGTTTAAATTATTAATATTGGAGTGAAACGAATTCAAATTGAGCGAAATGGATAGTGATGATTCGTATAACCGATCACAACTAGCTTGATTTAAGGCATTGCTGTTGCGGTCGTCTTGATCCGATTTGCAATTGAAGAAAAAGCAAGCAGGAATTCCAAAAACAAGTTATGTTCCCTGCATCCATCATGTGTATTATTGCTTCTATTTTCTTTTCCTTATTGTTCGACAATCGGTGCTTTCTAAAAGATGAAGATCCATTTCCTATAGATTGTTAGAACCTAATAAA